>NC_142286.1:19591217-19841706 GCF_965620075.1 Prunus avium | reverse complement strand
CGATCCGACATCAATAGGTCTTCAAAATTGGACAATTCAAGTTCAACGGCAGTTCGTTCCTAATTGGAGTGGTTGGTGTATTCCATACTTCGAGTGATTGGATTTCACTCAAAAGTCACCAAATGACTCGTCCCACCATATTATGATGTTGCCCAAGTTTTGGGCTCGATCCGAAATCAATAGGTATTCCAAATTGGACAATTCAAGTTCAACGGCAGTACGTCCCTAATTGGTGTGGTTGGTGTATCCCATACTTCTAGCGATTGGATTTCATTCAAAACTCACCAAATGACTCCTCCCACCATATTACGATGTTGCCCAAGTTGTGGGCTCGATCCGAAATCAATAGGTGTGAGAAATTGGACAATTCAAGTTCAACGGCAGTTCGTTCCTAATTGGAGTGGTTGGTGTATTCCATACTTCAAGCGATTGGATTTCACTCAAAACTCACCAAATGACTCCACCCACCATATTATGATGTTGCCCAAGTTTTGGGCTCGATCCGAATTCAATAGGTGTGGGAAATTGGTCAAATCAATTTCAACGGCAGTTCGTTCCTAATTGGAGTGGTTGGTGTATTCCATACTTCTGGCGATTGGATTTCACTCAAAACTCAGCAAATGACTCCTCCCTCCATATTATGATGTTACCCAAGTTTTGGGCTCGATCCGAATTCAATAGGTGTGACAAATTGGCCAATTCAATTTCAACGACAGTTCTTTCCTAATTGGAGTGGTTGGTGTATTCCGTACTTCTAGCGATTGGATTTCACTCAAAACTCACCAAATGACTCCTCCCACCATATTATGATGTTGCCCAAGTTTTGGGCTCGATCCGAATTCAATAGGTGTGAGAAATTGGTCAATTCAATTTCGACGACAGTTCTTTCCTAATTGGAGTGGTTAGTGTATTCCATACTTCTAGGGATTGGATTTCACTCAAAACTCACCAAATGACTCCTCCCACCATATTATGATGTTGCCCAAGTTTTGGGCTCGATCCGAAATCAGTAGGTGTGAGAAATTGGACAATTCAAGTTCAACGGCATTTCGTTCCGAATTGGAGTGGTTGGTGTATTCCATACTTCTAGCGATTGTATTTCACTCAAAACTCATCAAATGACTCCTCCCACCATATTATGATGTTGACCAAGTTTTGGGCTCGACCCGAAATCAATAGGTGTGAGAAATTGGACAGTTCAAGTTCAATGGCAGTTCGTTCCTAATTGGAGTAGTTGGTGTATTACATACTTCTAGCGATTGGATTTCACACAAAACTCATCAATTGACTCCTCCCACCATATTATGATGTTTCCCAAGTTTTGGGCTCGATCCGAAATCAATAGGTGTGAGAAATTGGACAATACAAGTTCAACGGCAGTTCGTTTCTAATTGGAGTGGTTGGTGTATTCCACACTTCTAGCGATTGGATTTCACTCAAAACTCACCAAATGACTCCTCCCACCATATTACGATGTTGCCCAAGTTTTGGGCTCGATCCGAAATCAATAGGTGTTCCAAATTGGACAATTCAAGTTCAACGGCAGTTCGTTCCTAATTGGAGTGGTTGGTGTATTCGATACTTCTAGCGATTGGATTTCGCTCAAAACTCACCAAACGACTCCTCCCTCCATATTATGTTGTTGCCCAAGTTTTGGCCTCGATCCGAAATGAATAGGTCCGAGAAATTGGTCAATTCAATTTCAACGACCGTTCGTTCCTAATTGTAGTGGTTGGTGTATTCCATACGTCTAGCGATTGGATTTCACTCAAAACTCACCAAATGACTCCTCCCACCATATTATGATGTTGCCCAAGTTTTGGGCTCGATCCGAAATCAATAGGTGTGAGAAATTGGACAATTCAAGTTCAACGGCAGTTCGTTCCTAATTGGAGTGGTTGGTGTATTCCATACTTCTAGCCATTGGATTTCACTCAAAACTCACCAAATGACTCCTCCCACCATATTATATTGTTGCCCAAGTTTTGGGCTCGATCCGAAATTAATAGGTGTTCCAAATTGGACAATTCAAGTTCAACGGCAGTTCGTTCCTAATTGGAGTGGTTGGTGTATTCCATACTTCTAGCGATTGGATTTCACTCAAACCTCACCAAATGAATCCTCCCACCATATTATGATGTTGCCCAAGTTTTAGGCTCAATCCGAAATCAATAGGTGTGAGAAATTGGACAGTTCAAGTTCAACGGCAGTTCGTTCCTAATTGGAGTGGTTGGTGTATTCCATACTTCTAGCCATTGGATTTCACTCAAAACTCACCAAATGACTCCTCCCACCATATTATGATGTTGCCCAAGATTTGGGCTCGATCCGAAACAATAGGTGTTCCAAATTGGACAATTCAAGTTCAACGGCAGTTCGTTCCTAATTGGAGTGGTTGGTGTATTCCATACTTCTAGCGATTGGATTTCACTCAAAACTCACCAAATGACTCCTCCCACCATATTATGATGTTGCCCAAGTTTTGGGCTCGATCCGAACTCAATAGGTGTGAGAAATTGGACAATTCAAGTTCAACGACAGTTCGTTCCTAATTGGAGTGGTTGGTGTATTCCATACTTCTAGCGATTGGATTTCACTCGAAACTCACCAAATGACTCCTCCCACCATATTATGATGTTGCCCAAGTTTGGGGTTCGATCCAAAATCAATACGTACGGGAAATTGGACAATTCAAGTTCAACGGCAGTTCCTTCCTAATTGGAGTGGTTGGTGTATTCCATACTTCTAGCGATTGGATTTCACTCAAAACTCACCAAATGACTCCTCCCGCCATATTATGATGTTGCCCGGGTTTTGGGCTCGATCCGAAATCAATAGGTGTGAGAAATTGGACAATTCAAGTTCAACGGCAGTTCGTTCCTAATTGGCGTGGTTGGTGTATTCCATACTTCTAGCGATTGGATTTCACTCAAAACTCACCAAATGACTCCTCCCACCATATTATGACGTTGCCCAAGTTTTGGGCTCGATCCGAAATCCATAGGTGTTCGAAATTGGACAATTCAAGTTCAACGGCAGTTCGTTCCTAATTGGAGTGGTTGGTGTATTCCATACTTCTAGCAATTGGATTTCACTCAAAACTCCCCAAATGACTCCTCCCACCATATTATGATGTTGCCCAAGTTTGGGGCTGGATCCAAAATCAATAGGTGTGAGAAATTGGACAATTCAAGTTCAACGTCCGTTCGTTCCTAATTGGAGTGGTCGATGTATTCCATACTTCTAGAAATTGGATTTCACTCAAAACTCACCAAATGACTCCTCCCACTATATTACGATGTTGCCCAAGTTTGGGGCTCGATCCGAAATCAATAGGTGTGAGAAATTGGACAATTCAAGTTCAACGGCAGTTCGTTCCTAATTGGAGTGGTTGGTGTATTCCATACTTCTAGCGATTGGATAGCACTCAAAACTCATCAAATGACTCCTCCCACCATATTATGATTTTGCCCAAGTTTTGGCCTCGATGCGAAATGAATAGGTGTTCCAAATTGGACAATTCAAGTTCAACGGCAGTTCGTTCCTAATTGGAGTGGTTGGTGTATTGCATACTTCTAGCGATTGGATTTCACTCAAAACTGACCAAATGACTCCTCCCACCATATTATGATCTAGCCCAAGTTTTGGGCTTGATCCGAAATCAATAGGTCTGAGAAATTGGACAATTCAAGTTCAACGGCAGTTCGTTCCTAATTGGAGTGGTTGGTGCATTCCATACTTCTAGCGATTGGATTTCACTAAAAACTCACCAAATGAATCCTCCCACCATATTATGATGTTGCCCAAGTTTTGGGCTCGATCCGAAATCAGTACGTGTGAGAAATTGGACAATTCAATTTCAACGGCAGTTCGTTCCTAATTGGAGTGGTTGGTGTATTCCATACTTCTAGCGATTGGATTTCACTCAAAACTCAACAAATGACTCCTCCCACCATATTATGACGTTGCCCAAGTTTTGGGCTCGATCAGAAATCAATACGTGTGAGAAATTGGATAATTCAATTTGAACGACAGTTCGTTCCTAATTGGAGTGTGGTGTATTCCATACTTCTAGCGATTTGATTTCCCTCAAAACTCACCAAAAGACTCCTCCCACCATATTATGATGTTGCCCAAGTTTTGGGCTCGATCCGAATTCGATAGATGTGAGAAATTGGTCAATTCAATTTCAACGTCAGTTCTTTCCTAATTGGAGTGGTTGGTCTATTCCATACTTCTAGCGATTGGATTTCACTCAAAACTCACCAAATGACTCCTCCCACCATATTATGATGTTGCCCAAGTTTTGGGCTCGATCCGAAATCAATAGGTGTGAGAAATTGGACAATTCAAGTTCAACGGCAGTTCGTTCCGAACTGGAGTGGTTGGTGTATGCCATACTTCTAGGGATTGGATTTCACTCAAAACTCACCAAATGACTCCTCCCACCATATTATGATGTTGCCCAAGTTTTGGGCTCGATCCGAAATCAATACGTGTTCCAAATTGGACAATTCAATTTCAACGGCAGTTCGTTCCTAATTGGAGTGGTTGGTGTTTTCCATACTTCTAGCGATTGGATTTCACTCAAAACTCACCAAATGACTACTTGATCAGTTCATAATTGTATATCATTTTGTACCCTTCTAGCTTATGATTTGGTTATGTTTTTGAGTTAAACTTGTGCTTTTAATCCTTTTTGTGTTTATCTTTCAGTTAATTGACATTTAGGTAACAGTGATGACTTTGGATAGGAAATAATGCAATCCATGCATGTTATGGGCTGATTGGCATATGAGGAATATGAGTTTAAAGATAAACTAATTTTGGCTACAGCCCATTTCCAGCCCAGTTTCGTAGGTCAACTTCTTGGCCTTGGATCGGAATGCTGTGGGACTCGGAGGAGATGAAGATCTTCATGAAAGTTGTTCCATTGGGTGTGTACTATAACATACCCAAATTTCAGCCCAATTGAACATGTCTGGAGTCCTTAGCCCGTCCAACACCCAACCTTGCTCAGCAGGATTTGCAGCTGCCAGCTTTGAGCCTTGTCTCCTCCTTTAAGCCATGTGCCTCACCCATGCTGCAACTGACTTTGGATCCAACATAATGAGTGAAGTGGGGAGGCATTCCAGCTATGAAATTCTAAAGGAGCAAGTTGGTACATGCTGGAGTTATTATAGAGAAAGCATGTGCATGCATGTAAAGCAAAGAAATGAAATGAAGTCAATTCCAGTCTCTGTTCGGCTGCCAACTTGCAAGGCCCAAAACGCACACTTCTACTGCTCCGATGGGAATACTTTCTTCATAGAAGTTGTTCCAATGGGTGTCTAGTATAACATATCCAAATTTGAGCACCATTGGATACGTGTTGAAACCTCTGGCCTTCCTACACCAAGACTGGTCCAGAAAACTCGTTTTTCAGCAACCAAAAGGCAACCACATGGGTTGGCAACCAAAAGGCAACCACATGGGTTGGCAGCAAAGGCAGCCACAACTGATCACCTTTGAACCCATGTGAAGATGCTTGAGGTGCAGCAAAAGATGAAGAATGGTGTGGGAGTTCATCATGATGTTCCTCCCTCTTAGCCCTATAAATAGAGAAGCCTTCAAGCTTCAAAACACACCCCAAGGGGGGGAGCTCTGAAACACTTCTCTAGAGCTCCCTTCCCTTCTCTCCCTCAAATTCTCTTAGTTTCCTTTCTAGTTTTCAATTGTTGTAATGAAATATTTGTGCTGAAATTCTCCTTAAGTTTTTCAAGTTCTACTTTACTTTTATTTGTAATGTACATTCTTTCTTAAGTATTCAAGTTTAATTAGTTTCCAAGTTTCAATTATGATTTTTGTTCTTATTCATTATGCTTATAAGTTAATATGCTAGTTTGAATGATTGATCACCATTTAGGCTTGCATGTTAGCTATCTTGGTTTGAATTAAGAGTAGACACCATGCTTTAATTCGAATTGAACTATGAATAGGAAGAGTATGTATGGACATTCGACAACAGGGATTAGATACATGCTTGGTTGTTTAAATTGTTCTTCTATGCTTAATGGGTTCCTAATGCTTAGTTTTAGGTTAGACAACAAATGATCAAATTAGGGAATTAGGAACACAAGGTTATGACCAAACACCATGGCTTAATCATACTTTAGCTAGAATCAATTCGTTAATCTAATTGAACTTGGGAACTTATTTGCTTGAGTTATTTCATTCTTTCTTGTTTTATTTATTTTCTTTTTTTCATTTCTATTTTGTGTAGGGGAAACAAATTGGATCATTCAATCACCAATCCTCGTGGGATCGACCTCGCACTTACATATGCTATACTACCAAACGGCTCGTGCACTTGCGAGTATCACAAGTTGAGGATACAGTTGAAACCATTTTGGTGCAGCTGAATCGAAGCAACAAGTTTTTGGCGCCGTTGCCGGGGATCGGTAACATTATTTGATTCTATTTGATTTTCCTACTTTTTATTTATTTATAATGTTTAAAGTCTACTTAGTTCTCTATTGTTCATTCCTAATCCTTTTAATTCCATTTCAAGTTTGTGTGTTGGTTTTAGCAATTTATGACAGCTTAATAAAAATGGAGAGAGATGGCAACCTCAATCGTAAGAATGGGAAGTGTGGAGCAATGGGAGAAGTCGACCTCCAAGTGCATCCATGCTCGACCTAATCGCTTCAAGGGGGAGCATTTCAATCCTTTCTCTTCTTTGAATTCTGTTGATTTCTGTTATTGTTTTTGCCTTTTGGTCTGCGTTGGGTTCTTTGTTTTGGGCTCGATCCGAAATCAATACGTGTTCCAAATTGGACAATTCAATTTCAACGGCAGTTCGTTCCTAATTGGAGTGGTTGGTGTATTCCATACTTCTAGCGATTGGATTTCACTCAAAACTCACCAAATGACTACTCCCACCATATTATGATGTTGCCCAAGTTTTGGGCTCGATCCGAAATCAATTAGTGTGAGAAATTGGACAATTCAAGTTCAACGGCAGTTCGTTCCTAATTGGAGTGGTTGGGGTATTCGATACTTCCAGCAATTGGATTTCACTCAAAACTCACCAAATGACTCCTCCCACCATATTATGATGTTGCCCAAGTTTTGGGCTCGATCCGAAATCAATAGGTCTTAGAAATTGGACAATTCAAGTTCAACGGCAGTTCGTTCCTAATTGGAGTCGTTGGTGTATTCCATACTTGTAGCGATTGGATTTCACTCAAAACTCACCAAATGACTCCTCCCACCATATTATGATGTTGCCCAAGTTTTGGGCTCGATCCGAAATCAATAGGTATTCCAAATTGGACAATTCAAGTTCAGCGGCAGTACGTCCCTAAGTGGAGTGGTTGGCGTATTCCATACTTCTAGCGATTGGATTTCATTTCAAACTCACCAAATGACTCCTCCCACCATATTATGATGTTGCCCAAGTTTGGGGATCGATCCGAAATCAGTAGATGTGAGAAATTGGACAATTCAAGTTCAACGGCAGTTCGTTCCAAATTGGCGTGGTTGGTGTATTCCATACTTCTAGCGATTGGATTTCACTCAAAACTCACCAAATGACTCCTCCCACCATATTATGATGTTGCCCAAGTTTGGGGCTCGATCCGAAATCAGTAGATGTGAGAAATTGGACAATTCAAGTTCAACGGCAGTTCGTTCCTAATTGGCGTGGTTGGTGTATTCCATACTTCTAGCGATTGGATTTCACTCAAAACTCACCAAATGACTCCTCCCACCATATGATGATGTTGGCCAAGTTTTGGGCTCGATCCGAAATCAATAGGTGTGAGAAATTGGACAATTCAAGTTCAACGGCAGTTCGTTCCTAATTTGAGTGGTTGGTGTATTCCATACTTCTAGCGATTGGATTTCACTCAAAACTCACCAAATGACTCCTCCCACCATATTATGATGTTGCCCAAGTTTTGGGCTCGATCAGAAATCAATACGTGTGAGAAATTGGATAATTCAATTTCAACGGCAGTTCGTTCCTAATTGGAGTAGTTGGTGTATTCCATACTTCTAGCGATTGGATTTCCCTCAAAACTCACCAAATGACTCCTCCCACCATATTATGATGTTGCCCAAGTTTTGGGCTCGATCCGAATTCGATAGGTGTGAGAAATTGGTCAATTCAATTTCAACGACAGTTCTTTCCTAATTGGAGTGGTTGGTGTATTCCATACTTCTAGCGATTGGATTTCACTCAAAACTCACCAAATGACTCCTCCCACCATATTATGATGTTGCCCAAGTTTTGGGCTCGATCCGAATTCAACAGGTGTGAGCAATTGGTCAATTCACTTTCAACGACAGTTCTTTCCTCATTGGAGTGGTTGGTGTATTCCATACTTCTAGCGATTGGATTTCTCTCAAAACTCACCAAATGACTCCTCCCGCCATATTATGATGTTGCCCAAGTTTTGGGCTCGATCCGAAATCAATAGGTGTGAGAAATTGGACAATTCAAGTTCAACGGCAGTTCGTTCCTAATTGGAGTGGTTGGGGTATTCCATACTTCTAGCGATTGGATTTCACTCAAAACTCACCAAATGACTCCTCCCACCATATTATGATGTTGCCCCAGTTTTGGGCTCGATCCGAATTCAATAGGTGTGAGAAATTGGACAATTCAAGTTCAACGGCAGTTCGTTCCTAATTGGAGTGGTTGGTGTATTCCGTACTTCTAGCGATTGGATTTCACTCAAAACTCACCAAATGACTCCTCCCACCATATTATGATGTTGCCCAAGTTTTGGGCTCGATCCGAAATCAATAGGTGTGAGAAATTGGTCAATTCAATTTCAACGACAGTTCGTTCCTAATTGGAGTGGTTGGTGTATTCCATACGTCTAGCGATTGGATTTCACTCAAAACTCACCAAATGACTCCTCCCACTATATTATGATGTTGCCCAAGTTTTGGGCTCGATCCGAAATCAATAGATGTTTCAAATTGGACAATTCAAGTTCAACGGCAGTTCGTTCCTAATTGGAGTGGTTGGTGTATTCCTTACTTCTAGCGATTGGATTTCACTCAAAACTCACCAAATGACTCCTCCCACCATATTATTTTGTTGCCCAAGTTTTGGGCTCGATCCGAAATCAATAGCTGTGAGAAATTGGACAATTCAAGTTCAACGGCAGTTCGTTCCTAATTGGAGTGGTTGGGCTATTCCATACTTCTAGCAGTTGGATTTCACCCAAAACAAACCAAATGACTCCTCCCACCATATTATGATGTTGCCCAAGTTTTGGCCTCGATCCGAAATCAATAGGTGTAAGAAATTGATCAATTCAATTTCAACGACAGTTCTTTCCGAATTGGAGTGGTTGGTGTATTCCATACTTCTAGCGATTGGATTTCACTCAAAACTCACCAAATGACTCCTCCCACCATATTATGATGTTGCCCAAGTTTTGGGCTCGATACGAAATCAATAGGTGTGAGAAATTGGACAATTCAAGTTCAACGGCAGTTCGTTCCTAATTGGAGTGGTTGGGCTATTCCATACTTCTAGCAGTTGGATTTCACCCAAAACACACCAAATGACTCCTCCCACCATATTATGATGTTGCCCAAGTTTTGGCCTCGATCCGAAATCAATAGGTGTAAGAAATTGATCAATTCAATTTCAACGACAGTTCTTTCCGAATTGGAGTGGTTGGTGTATTCCATACTTCTAGCGATTGGATTTCACTCAAAACTCACCAAATGACTCCTCCCACCATATTATGATGTTGCCCAAGTTTTGGGCTCGATACGAAATCAATAGGTGTGAGAAATTGGACAATTCAAGTTCAACGGCAGTTCGTTCCTAATTGGAGTGGTTGGTGTATTCCATACTTCTAGCGATTGGATTTCACTCAAAACCCACCAAATGACTCCTCCCACCATATTATGATGTTGCCCAAGTTTTGGGCTCGATCCGAAATCAATACGTGTTCCAAATTGGACAATTCAAGTTCAACGGCAGTTCGTTCCTAATTGGAGTGGTTGGTGTATTCCATACTTCTAGTGATTGGATTTCTCTCCAAACTCACCAAATGACTACTCCCACCATATTATGATGTTGCCCAAGTTTTGGGCTCGATCCGAAATCAATAGGTGTGAGAAATTGGTCAATTCAAGTTCAACGGCGGTTCGTTCCTAATTGGAGTGGTTGGGGTATTCCATACTTGTAGCAATTGGATTTCACTCAAAACCCACCAAATGACTCCTCCCACCATATTATGATGTTGCCCAAGTTTGGGGCTCGATCCGAAATCAATAGGTGTGAGAAATTGGACAATTCAACTTCAACGGCAGTTCGTTCCTAATTGGAGTGGTTGGTGTATTCCATACTTCTAGTGGTTGGATTTCTGTCCAAACTCACCAAATGAGTCCTCCCACCATATTATGATGTTGCCCAAGTTTTGGGCTCTATCCGAAATCGATAGGTGTGAGAAATTGGTCAATTCAATTTCAACGACAGTTCTTTCCGAATTGGAGTGGTTGGTGTATTCCATACTTCTAGCGATTGGATTTCACTCAAAACTCACCAAATGACTCCTCCCACCATATTATGATGTTGCCCAAGTTTTGGGCTCGATCCGAAATCAATAGGTCTTCTAAATTGGACAATTCAAGTTCAACGGCAGTTCGTTCCTAATTGGAGTGGTTGGTTTATTCCATACTTCTAGCGATTGGATTTCACTCAAAACTCACTAAATGACTCCTCCCACCATATTATGATGTTGCCCAAGTTTTGGGCTCGATCCGAAATCAATAGGTGTGAGAAATTGGACAATTCAAGTTCAACGGCAGTTCGTTCCTAATTGGAGTGGTTGGTGTATTCCATACTTCTAGTTATTGGATTTCACTCAAAACTCACCAAATGACTCCTCCCACCATATTATGATGTTGCCCAAGTTTTGGGCTCGATCCGAAATAAATAGGTGTGAGAAATTGGTCAATTCAATTTCAACGACAGTTCTTTCCGAATTGGAGTGGTTGGTGTATTCCATACTTCTAGCGATTGGATTTCACTCAAAACTCACCAAATGACTCCTCCCACCATATTATGACGTTGCCCAAGTTTTGGGCTCGATCCGAAATCAATAGGTCTTCCAAATTGGACAATTCAAGTTCAACGGCAGTTCGTTCCTAATTGGAGTGGTTGGTGTATTCCATACTTCTAGTGATTGGATTTCTGTCCAAACTCACCAAATGACTCCTCCCACCATATTATGATGTTGCCCAAGTTTTGGGCTCGATCCGAAATCAATAGGTGTTCCAAATTGGACAATTCAAGTTCAACGGCAGTTCGTTCCAAACTGGAGTGGTTGGTGTATTCCATACTTCTAGCGATTGGATTTCACTCAAAACTCACCAAATGGTTCCTCCCACCATATTATGATGTTGCCCAAGTTTTGGGCTTGATCCGAAATCAATAGATGTTCCAAATTGGATAATTCAAGTTCAACGGCAGTTCGTTCCTAATTGGAGTGGTTGGTGTATTCCATCCTTCTAGTGATTGGATTTCTCTCAAAACTCACCAAATGACTCCTCCCACCATATTATGATGTTGCCTAAGTTTTGGGATCGATCCGAAATCAATAGGTGTGAGAAATTGGTCAATTCAATTTCAACAACAGTTCTTTCCTAATTGGAGTGGTTTGTGTATTCCATACTTCTAGCGATTGGATTTCACTCAAAACTCACCAAATGACTCATCCCACAATATTATGATGTTGCCCAAGTTTTGGGCTCGATCCGAAATCAATAGGTATTCCAAATTGGACAATTCAAGTTCAACGGCAGGACGTCCCATATTGGAGTGGTTGCTGTATTCCATACTTGTAGCAATTTGATTTCATTCAAAACTCACCAAATGACTCCTCCCACCATATTATGATGTTGCCCAAGTTTTGGGCCCGATCCGAAGTCAATAGGTGTGAGAAATTGGACAATTCAAGTTCAACGGTAGTTCGTTACTAATTGTAGTGGTTGGTGTATTCCATACTTCTAGTGATTGGATTTCTCTCCAAACTCACCAAATGACTCCTCCCACCATATTATGATGTTGCCCAAGTTTTGGGCTCTATCCGAAATCAACAGGTGTGAGAAATTGGTCAATTCAATTTCAATGACAGTTCTTTCCGAATTGGAGTGGTTCGTGTATTCCATACTGCTAGCGATTCGATTTCCCTCAAAACTCACCAAATGACTCCTCCCACCATATTATGATGTTGCCCAAGTTTTGGGCTCGATCCGAAATCAATCGGTCTTCCAAATTGGACAATTCAAGTTCAACGGCAGTTCGTTCCTAATTGGAGTGGTTGGTGTATTCCATACTTCTAGCGATTGGATTTCACTCAAAACTCCCCAAATGACTCCTCCCACCATATTATGATGTTGCCCAAGTGTTGGGCTCAATCCGAAATCAATAGGTGTGAGAAAGTGGACAATTCAAGTTCAACGGCACTTCGTTCCTAATTGGAGTGGTTGGTGCATTCCATACTTCTGGTGATTGGATTTCACTCAAAACTCACCAAATGACTCCTCCCACCATATTATGATGTTGCCCAAGTTTTGGGCTCAATCCGAAATCAATAGGTCTTCCAAACTGGACAATTCAAGTTCAACGGCAGTTCGTTCCTAATTGGAGTGGTTGGTGTATTCCATACTTCTAGCGATTGGATTTCACTCAAAACTCACCAAATGACTCCTCCCACCATATTATGATGTTGCCCAAGTTTTGGGCTCGATCCGAAATCAATAGGTCTTCCAAATTGGACAATTCAAGTTCAACGGCAGTTCGTTCCTAATTGGAGTGGTTGGTGTATTCCGTACTTCTAGTGATTTGATTTCTCTGCAAACTCACCAAATGACTCCTCCCACCATATTATGATGTTGCCCAAGTTTTGGGCTCGATCCGAAATCAATAGGTGGGAGAAATTGGTCAATTCAATTTCAACGAAAGTTCGTTCCTAATTGGAGTGGTTGGTGTATTCCATACTTCTAGCGATTGGATTTCACTCAAAACTCACCAAATGACTCCTCCCGCCATATTATGATGTTGCCTAAGTTTTGGGCTCGATCCGAAATCAATAGGTGTTCCAAATTGGACAATTCAAGTTCAACGGCAGTTCATTACAAATTGGAGTGGTTGGTGTATTCCATACTTCTAGCAATCGGATTTCACTCAAAACTCACCAAATGACTCCTCCCACCATATTATGATGTTGCCCAAGTTTTGGGCTCGATCCGAAATCAATAGGTGTTCCAAATTGGACAATTCAAGTTCAACGGCAGTTCGTTCCTAATTGGAGTGGTTGGTGTATTCCGTACTTCTAGTGATTGGATTTCTCTGCAAACTCACCAAATGACTCCTCCCACCATATTATGATGTTGCCCAAGTTTTGGGCTCGATCCGAAATCAATAGGTGGGAGAAATTGGTCAATTCAATTTCAACGAAAGTTCGTTCCTAATTGGAGTGGTTGGCGTATTCCATACTTCTAGCGATTGGATTTCACTCAAAACTCACCAAATGACTCCTCCCACCATATTATGATGTTGCCCAAGTTTTGGGCTCGATCCGAAATCAATAGGTGTTCCAAATTGGAAAATTCAAGTATAACGGCAGTTCGTTCCTAATTGGAGTGGTTGGTGTATTCCATACTTCTAGCGATTGGATTTCACTCAAAACTCACCAAATGACTCCTCCCACCATATTATGATGTTGCCCAAGTTTTGGGTTCGATCCGAAATCAATAAGTGTGAGAAATTGGACAATTCAAGTTCAACGGCAGTTCGTTACTAATTGGAGTGGTTGGGGTATTCCATACTTCTAGCGATTGGATTTCACTCAAAACTCACCAAATGACTTCTCCCACCATATTATGATGTTGCCCAAGTTTTGGGCTCGATCCGAAATCAATAGGTGTTCCAAATTGGACAATTCAAGTTCAACGGCAGTTCATTACTAATTGGAGTGGTTGGTGTATTCCATACTTCTAGCAATCGGATTTCACTCAAAACTCACCAAATGACTCCTCCCACCATATTATGATGTTGCCCAAGTTTTGGGCTCGATCCGAAATCAATAGGTGTTCCAAATTGGACAATTCAAGTTCAACAGCAGTTCGTTCCTAATTGGAGTGGTTGGTGTATTCCATACTTCTAGCGATTGGATTTGACACAAAACTCACCAAATGACTCCTCCCACAATATTATGATGTTGCCCAAGTTTTGGGCTCGATCCGAAATCAATAGGTGGGAGAAATTGGTCAATTCAATTTCAACGAAAGTTCGTTCCTAATTGGAGTGGTTGGTGTATTCCATACTTCTAGCGATTGGATTTCACTCAAAACTCACCAAATGACTCCTCCCGCCATATTGTGGTGTTGCCCAAGTTTTGGGCTCGATCCCAAATCAATAGGTGTTCCAAATTGGAAAATTCAAGTATAACGGCAGTTCGTTCCTAACTGGAGTGGTTGGTGTATTACATACTTCTAGCGATTGGATTTCACTCAAAACTCACCAAATGACTCCTCCCACCATATTATGATGTTGCCCAAGTTTTGGGTTCGATCCGAAATCAATAAGTGTGAGAAATTGGACAATTCAAGTTCAAACGCAGTTCGTTCCTAATTGGAGTGGTTGGGGTGTTCCATACTTCTAGCGATTGGATTTCACTCAAAACTCACCAAATGACTTCTCCCACCATATTATGATGTTGCCCAAGTTTTGGGCTCGATCCGAAATCAATAGGTGTTCCAAATTGGACAATTCAAGTTCAACGGCAGTTCATTACTAATTGGAGTGGTTGGTGTATTCCATACTTCTAGCAATCGGATTTCACTCAAAACTCACCAAATGACTCCTCCCACCATATTATGATGTTGCCCAAGTTTTGGGCTCGATCCGAAATCAATAGGTGTTCCAAATTGGACAATTCAAATTCAACGGCAGTTCGTTCCTAATTGGAGTGGTTGGTGTATTCCATACTTCTAGCGATTGGATTTCACACAAAACTCACCAAATGACTCCTCCCACCATATTATGATGTTGCCCAAGTTTTGGGGTCGATCCGAAATCAATAGGTGTTCCAAATTGGACAATTCAAGTTCAACGCCAGTTCGTTCCAAATTGGAGTGGTTGGTGTATTCCATAGTTCTGGCGATTGGATTTCACTCAAAAGTCACCAAATGACTCTTACTACCATATTATGATGTTGCCCAAGTTTTGGGCTCGATCCGAAATCAATAGGTGTGAGAAATTGGACAATTCAAGTTGAACGGCAGTTCGTTCGTAATTGGAGTGGTTGGTGTATTCCATACTTATAGCGATTGGATTTCTCTCCAAACTCACCAAATGACTCCTTCCACCATATTATGATGTTGCCCAAGTTTTGGGCTCGATCCGAAATCAATAGGTGTTCCAAATTGGACAATTCAAGTTCAACGGCAGTTCGTTCCAAATTGGAGTGGTTGGTGTATTCCATAGTTCTGGCGATTGGATTTCACTCAAAAGTCCCCAATTGACTCTTACTACCATATTATGATGTTGCCCAAGTTTTGGGCTCGTTCCGAAATCAATAGGTGTGAGAAATTGGAAAATTCAAGTATAACGGCAGTTCGTTCCTAACTGGAGTGGTTGGTGTATTCCATACTCCTAGCGATTGGATTTCACTGAAAACTCACCAAATGACTCCTCCCACCATATTATGATGTTGCCCAAATTTTGGGCTCGATCCGAAATCAATAGGTGGGAGAAATTGGTCAATTCAATTTTAACGACAGTTCTTTCCTTATTGGAGTGGTTAGTGTATTCCATACTTCTAGCGATTGGATTTCACTCAAAACTCACCAAATGACTCCTCCCACCATATTATGATGTTGCCCAAATTTTGGGCTCGATCCGAAATCAATAGGTGGGAGAAATTGGTCAATTCAATTTTAACGACAGTTCTTTCCTAATTGGAGTGGTTAGTGTATTCCATACTTCTAGCGATTGGATTTCACTCAAAACTCACCAAACGACGCCTCCCACCATATTATGATGTTGCCCAAGTTTTGGGCTCGATCCGAATTCAATAGGTGTGAGAAATTGGTCAATTCAAGTTCAACGGCAGTTCGTTCCTAATTGGAGTGGTTGGTGTATTCCATACTTCTTGCGATTGGATTTCACTCAAAACTCAGCAAATGACTCCTCCCTCCATATTATGATGTTGCCCAAGTTTTGGGCTCGATCCGAATTCAATAGGTGTGGGAAATTGGTCAATTCAATTTCAACGACAGTTCTTTCCTAATTGGAGTGGTTGGTGTATTCCGTACTTCTAGCGATTGGATTTCACTCAAAACTCACCAAATGACTCCTCCCACCATATTATGATGTTGCCCAAGTTTTGGGCTCGATCCGAATTCAATAGGTGTGACAAATTGGTCAATTCAATTTCAACGACAGTTCTTTCCTAATTAGAGTGGTTAGTGTATTCCATACTTCTAGCGATTGGATTTCACTCAAAACTCACCAAATGACTCCTCCCACCATATTATGATGTTGCCAAAGTTTTGGGCTCGATCCGAAATCAGTAGGTCTTCCAAATTGGACAATTCAAGTTCAACGGCAGTTCGTTCCTAATTGGAGTGGTTGGTGTATTCCATACTTCTAGCGATTGGATTTCACTCAAAACTCACCAAATGACTCCTCCCACCATATTATGAAGTTGCCCATGTTTTGGGGTCGATCCGAAATCAATAGGTGTTCCAAATTGGACAATTCAAGTTCAACAGCAGTTCGTTCCAAATTGGAGTGGTTGGTGTATTCCATAGTTCTGGCGATTGGATTTCACTCAAAAGTCACCAAATGACTCCTCCCACCATATTACGATGTTGCCCAAGTTTTGGGCTCGATCCGAAATCAATAGGTGTGAGAAATTGGACAATTCAAGTTCTACGGCAGTTCGTTCCTAATTGGAGTGGTTGGTGTTTTCCATACTTCTAGCGATTGGATTTCACTCAAAACTCACCAAATGACTCCTCCCACCATGTTATGATGTTGCCCAAGTTTTGGGCTCGATCCGAAAGCAATAGGTGTTCGAAATTGGACAATTCAAGTTCAACGGCAGTTCGTTCCTAATTGGAGTGGTTGGTGTTTTCCATACTTCTAGCGATTGGATTTCACTCAAAACTCACCAAATGACTCCTCCCCCCATATTATGATGTTGCCCAAGTTTTGGGCTCGATCTGAAATCAATAGGTTTTCCAAATTGGAAAATTCAAGTTCAACGGCAGTTCGTTCCTAACTGGAGTGGTTGATGTATTCCATACTTCTAGCGATTGGATTTCACTCAAAACTCACCAAATGACTCCTCCCACCATATTATGAAGTTGCCCAAGTTTTGGGCTCGATCCGAAATCAATAGGTATTCCAAATTGGACAATTCAAGTTCAACGGCAGTTCGTTCCTAATTGGAGTGGTTGGTGTATTCGATACTTCTAGCGATTGGATTTCACTCAAAACTCACCAAACGACTCCTCCCACCATATTATGTTGTTGCCCAAGTTTTGGGCTCGATCCGAAATCAATAGGTCCGAGAAATTGGTCAATTCAATTTCAACGACCCTTCGTTCCTAATTGTAGTGGTTGGTGTATTCCGTACGTCTAGCGATTAGATTTCACTCAAAACTCACCAAATGACTCCTCCCACCATATTATGATGTTGCCCAAGTTTTGGGCTCGATCCGAAATCAATAGGTGTTCCAAATTGGACAATTCAAGTTGAACGGCAGTTCGTTCCTAATTGGAGTGGTTGGTGTATTCCATACTTCTAGCGATTGGATTTCACTCAAAACTCACCAAATGACTCCTCCCACCATATTATGAAGTTGCCCAAGTTTTGGGCTCGATCCGAAATCAATAGGTGTGAGAAATTGGACAATTCAAGTTCAACGGCAGTTCGTTCCTAACTGGAGTGGTTGGTGTATTCCATATTTCGAGCGATTGGATTTCACTCAAAACTAACCAAATGACTCCTCCCACCATATTATGATGTTGCCCAAGTTTTGGGCTCGATCTGAAATCAATAGGTTTTCCAATTTGGACAATTCAAGTTCAACGGCAGTTCGTTCCTAACTGGAGTGGTTGATGTATTCCATACTTCTAGCGATTGGATTTCACTCAAAACTCACCAAATGACTCCTCCCACCATATTATCAAGTTGCCCAAGTTTTGGGCTCGATCCGAAATCAATAGGTGTGAGAAATTGGACAATTCAAGTTCAACGGCAGTTCGTTCCAAATTGGAGTGGTTGGTGTTTTCCATATTTCTAGCGATTGGATTTCACTCAAAACTAACCAAATGACTCCTCCCACAATATTATGATGTTGCCCAAGTTTTGGGCTCGATCCGAAATCAATAGGTGTTCCAAATTGGACAATTCAATTCAACGGCAGTTCGTTCCTAATTGGAGTGGTTGGTGTATTTGATACTTCTAGCGATTGGATTTCACTCAAAACACACCAAACGACTCCTCCCACCATATTATGTTGTTGCCCAAGTTTTGGGCTCGATCCGAAATCAATAGGTCCGAGAAATTGGTCAATTCAATTTCAACGACCCTTCGTTCCTAATTGTAGTGGTTGGTGTATTCCGTACGTCTAGCGATTAGATTTCACTCAAAACTCACCAAATGACTCCTCCCACCATATTATGATGTTGCCCAAGTTTTGGGCTCGATCCGAAATCAATAGGTTTTCCAAATTGGACAATTCAAGTTCAACGGCAGTTCGTTCCTAACTGTAGTGGTTGGTGTATTCCATACTTCTAGCGATTGGATTTCACTCAAAACTCATCAAATGACTCCTCCCACCATATTATGATGTTGCCCAAGTTTTGGGCTCGATCCGAAATCAATAGGTGTGAGAAATTGGACAATTCAAGTTCAACGGCAGTTCGTTCCTAATTGGAGTGGTTGGTGTATTCCATATTTCTGGCGATTGGATTTCACTCAAAACTAACCAAATGACTCCTCCCACCATATTATGATGTTGCCCAAGTTTTGGGATCGATCCGAAATCAATAGGTGTTCCAAATTGGACAATTCAAGTTCAACGGCAGTTCGTTCCTAATTGGAGTGGTTGGTGTATTCCATACTTCTAGCGATTGGATTTCACTCAAAACTCACCAAATGACTCCTCCCACCATATTATGATGTTGCCCAAGTTTTGGGCTCGATCCGAAATCAATAGGTTTTCCAAATTGGACAATTCAAGTTCAACGGCAGTTCGTTCCTAACTGGAGTGGTTGGTGTATTCCATACTTCTAGCGATTGGATTTCACTCAAAACTCACCAAACGACTCCTCCCACCATATTTTGTTGTTGCCCAAGTTTTGGGCTCGATCCGAAATCAATAGGTCCGAGAAATTGGTCAATTCAATTTCAACGACCGCTCGTTCCTAATTGTAGTGGTTGGTGTATTCCGTACGTCTAGCGATTGGATTTCACTCAAAACGCAATAAATGACTCCTCCCAACATATTATGATGTGGCCCAAGTTTTGGGCTCGATCCGAAATCAATAGGTGTTCCAAATTGGACAATTCAAGTTCAACGGCAGTTCGTTCCAAATTGGAGTGGTTGGTGAATTCCATACTTCTAGCGATTGGATTTCACTCAAAACTCACCAAATGACTCCTCCCACCATATTATGTTGTTGCCCATGTTTTGGGCTCGATCCGAAATCAATAGGTCTAAGAAATTGGTCAATTTAATTTCAACGACAATTCGTTCCTAATTGGAGTGGTTGGTGTATTCCATACTTCTAGCGATTGGATTTCACTCAAAACTCACCAAATGACTCCTCCCACCATATTATGATGTTGCCCAAGTTTTGGGCTCGATCCGAAATCAATAGGTGTTCCAAATTGGACAATTCAAGTTCAACGGCAGTTCGTTCCTAATTGGAGTGGTTGGTGTATTCCATACTTCTAGCGATTGGATTTCAATCAAAACTCACCAAATGACTCCTCCCACCATATTATGATGTTGCCCATGTTTTGGGCTCGATCCGAAATCAATAGGTCTAAGAAATTGGTCAATTTAATATCAACGACAGTTCATTCCTAATTGGAGTGGTTGGTGTATTCCATACTTCTAGCGATTGGATTTCACTCAAAACTCACCAAATGACTCCTCCCACCATATTATGATGTTGCCCAAGTTTTGGGCTCGATCCGAAATCAATAGGTGTTCCAAATTGGACAATTCAAGTTCAACGGCAGTTCGTTCCTAATTGGAGTGGTTGGTGTATTCCATACTTCTAGCGATTGGATTTCACTCAAAACTCCCCAAATGACTCCTCCTACCATATTATGACGTTGCCCAAGTTTTGGGCTCGATCCGAAATCAATAGGTTTTCCAAATTGGACAATTCAAGTTCAACGGCAGTTCGTTCCTATCTGGAGTGGTTGGTGTATTCCATACTTCTAGCGATTGGATTTCACTCAAAACTCACCAAATGACTCCTCCCACCATATTATGATGTTGCCCAAGTTTTGGGCTCGATCCGAAATCAATAGGTTTTCCAAATTGGACAATTCAAGTTCAACAGCAGTTCGTTCCAAACTGGAGTGGTTGGTGTATTCCATACTTCTCGCGATTGGATTTCACTCAAAACTCACCAAATAACTCCTCCCACCATATTATGTTGTTGCCCAAGTTTTGGGCTCGATCCGAAATCAATAGGTGTTCCAAATTGGACAATTCAAGTTCAATGGCAGTTCGTTCCAAACTGGAGTGGTTGGTGTATTCCATACTTCTCGCGATTGGATTTCACTCAAAACTCACCAAATAACTCTTCCCACCATATTATGTTGTTGCCCAAGTTTTGGGCTCGATCCGAAATCAATAGGTCCGAGAAATTGGTCAATTCAATTTCAAAGACCGTTCGTTCCTAATTGTAGTGGTTGGTGTATTCCATACTTCTAGCGATTGGATTTCACTCAAAACTCACCAAATGACTCCTCCCACCATATTATGATGTTGCCCAAGTTTTGGGCTCGATCCGAAATCAATAGATGTTCCAAATTGGACAATTCAAGTTTAACGGCAGTTCGTTCCTAATTGGAGTGGTTGGTGTATTCCACACTTCTAGCGATTGGATTTCACTCAAAACTCACCAAATGACTCCTCCCACCATATTATGATGTTGCCCAAGTTTTGGGCTCGATCCGAAATCAGTACGCGTGAGAAATTGGACAATTCAATTTCAACGGCAGTTCGTTCCTAATTAGAGTGGTTGGTGTATTCCATACTTCTAGCGATTGGATTTCACTCATAACTCACCAAATGACTCCTCCCACCATATTATGATGTTGCCCAAGTTTTGGGCTCGATCCGAAATCAATGTGTGTTCCAAATTGGACAATTCAAGTTCAACGGCAGTTCGTTCCTAATTGGAGTGGTTGGTGTATTCCATACTTCTTGGGATTGGATTTCACTCAAAACTCACCAAATGACTCCTCCCACCATATTATGATGTTGCCCAAGTTTTGGACTCGATCCGAAATCAATAGGTGTGAGAAATTGGACAATTCAAGTTCAACGGCAGTTCGTTCCTAATTGGAATGGTTGGTGTATTCCATACTTCTAGCGATTGGATTTCACTCAAAACTCACCAAATGACTCCTCCCACCATATTATGATGTTGCCCAAGTTTTGGACTCGATCCGAAATCAGTAGGTGTGAGAAATTGGAAAATTCAATTTCAACGGCAGTTCGTTCCAAATTGGAGTGGTTGGTGTATTCCATACTTCTAGCGATTGGATTTCACTCATAACTCACCAAATGACTCCTCCCACCGTATTATGATGTTGCACAAGTTTGGGGTTCGATCCGAAATCAATAGGTGTGAGAAATTGGACAATTCAAGTTCAACGGCAGTTCGTTCCTAATTGGAGTGGTTGGTGTATTCCATACTTCTAGCGATTGGATTTCACTCAAAACTCACCAAATGACTCCTCCCACCATATTATGATGTTGCCCAAGTTTTGGGCTCGATCCGAAATCAATAGGTGTGAGAAATTGGACAATTCAAGTTCAACGGCAGTTCGTTCCTAATTGGAGTGGTTGGTGTATTCCATACTTCTAGCGATTGGATTTCACTCAAAACTCACCAAATGACTCCTACTACCATATTATGATGTTGCCCAAGTTTTGGGCTCGTTCCGAAATCAATAGGTTTTCCATATTGGACAATTCAAGTTCAACGGCAGTTCGTTCCTAATTGGAGCGGTCGGTATATTCCATACTTCTAGCGATTGGATTTCACCCAAAACTCACCAAATGACTCCTCCCACCGTATTATGATGTTGCACAAGTTTGGGGTTCGATCCGAAATCAATAGGTGTTCCAAATTGGACAATTCAAGTTCAACGGCAGTTCGTTCCTAATTGGAGTGGTTGGTGTATCCCATACTTCTAGCGATTGGATTTCACTCAAAACTCACCAAAATGAATCCTCCCACCATATTATGATGTTGCCCAAGCTTTTGGCTCAATCCGAAATCAATAGGTGTGAGAAATTGGACAATTCAAGTTCCACGGCAGTTCGTTCCGAATTGGAGCGGTCGGTGTATTCCATACTTCTAGCGATTGGATTTCACCCAGAACTCACCAAATGACTCCTCCCACCATATTATGATGTTGCACAAGTTTTGGGCTCGATCCGAAATCAATAGGTTTTCCAAATTGGACAATTCAAGTTCAACAGCAGTTCGTTCCAAACTGGAGTGGTTGGTGTATTCCATACTTCTCGCGATTGGATTTCACTCAAAACTCACCAAATAACTCCTCCCACCATATTATGTTGTTGCCCAAGTTTTGGGCTCGATCCGAAATCAATAGGTGTTCCAAATTGGACAATTCAAGTTCAATGGCAGTTCGTTCCAAACTGGAGTGGTTGGTGTATTCCATACTTCTCGCGATTGGATTTCACTCAAAACTCACCAAATAACTCTTCCCACCATATTATGTTGTTGCCCAAGTTTTGGGCTCGATCCGAAATCAATAGGTCCGAGAAATTGGTCAATTCAATTTCAAAGACCGTTCGTTCCTAATTGTAGTGGTTGGTGTATTCCATACTTCTAGCGATTGGATTTCACTCAAAACTCACCAAACGACTCCTCCCACCATATTATGATGTTGCCCAAGTTTTGGGCTCGATCCGAACTCAATAGGTGTGAGAAATTGGACAATTTAAGTTCAACGGCAGTTCGTTCCTAATTGGAGTGATTGGTGTATTCCACATTTCTAGCGATTGGATTTCACTCAAAACTCACCAAATGACTCCTCCCACCATATTATGATGTTGCCCAAGTTTTGGGCTCGATCCGAAATCAGTACGCGTGAGAAATTGGACAATTCAATTTCAACGGCAGTTCGTTCCTAATTAGAGTGGTTGGTGTATTCCATACTTCTAGCGATTGGATTTCACTCATAACTCACCAAATGACTCCTCCCACCATATTATGATGTTGCCCAAGTTTTGGGCTCGATCCGAAATCAATAGATGTTCCAAATTGGACAATTCAAGTTTAACGGCAGTTCGTTCCTAATTGGAGTGGTTGGTGTATTCCACACTTCTAGCGATTGGATTTCACTCAAAACTCACCAAATGACTCCTCCCACCATATTATGATGTTGCCCAAGTTTTGGGCTCGATCCGAAATCAGTACGCGTGAGAAATTGGACAATTCAATTTCAACGGCAGTTCGTTCCTAATTAGAGTGGTTGGTGTATTCCATACTTCTAGCGATTGGATTTCACTCAAAACTCACCAAATGACTCCTCCCACCATATTATGATGTTGCCCAAGTTTGGGGCTCGATCCGAAATCAATAGGTGTGAGAAATTGGAGAATTCAAGTTCAACGGCAGTTCGTTCCTAATTGGAGTGGTTGGTGTATTCCATACTTCTAGCGATTGGATTTCACTCAAAACTCACCAAATGACTCCTCCCACCATATTATGATGTTGCCCAAGTTTTGGGCTCGATCCGAAATCAGTAGGTGTGAGAAGTTGGACAATTCAAGTTCCATGGCAGTTCGTTCCGAATTGGAGCGGTCGGTGTATTCCATACTTCTAGCGATTGGATTTCACCCAGAACTCACCAAATGACTCCTCCCACCGTATTATGATATTGCACAAGTTTGGGGTTCGATCCGAAATCAATAGGTGTGAGAAATTGGACAATTCAAGTTCAACGGCAGTTCGTTCCTAATTGGAGTGGTTGGTGTATTCCATACTTCTAGCGATTGGATTTCACTCAAAACTCACCAAATGACTCCTCCCACCATATTATGATGTTGCCCAAGTTTTGGGCTCGATCCGAAATCAATAGGTGTGAGAAATTGGACAATTCAAGTTCAACGGCAGTTCGTTCCTAATTGGAGTGGTTGGTGTATTCCATACTTCTAGCGATTGGATTTCACTCAAAACTCACCAAATGACTCCTCCTACCATATTATGATGTTGCCCAAGTTTTGGGCTCGATCCGAAATCAATAGGTTTTCCATATTGGACAATTCAAGTTCAACGGCAGTTCGTTCCTAATTGGAGCGGTCGGTGTATTCCATACTTCTAGCGATTGGATTTCACCCAAAACTCACCAAATGACTCCTCCCACCGTATTATGATGTGGCACAAGTTTGGGGTTCGATCCGAAATCAATAGGTGTCCAAAATTGGACAATTCAAGTTCAACGGCAGTTCATTCCTAATTGGAGTGGTTGGTGTATCCCATACTTCTAGCGATTGGATTTCACTCAAAACTCACCAAAATGAATCCTCCCACCATATTATGATGTTGCCCAAGCTTTTGGCTCGATCTGAAATCAATAGGTGTGAGAAATTGGACAATTCAAGTTCAACGGCAGTTCGTTCCTAATTGGGGTGGTTGGTGTATTCCGTACGTCTAGCGATTGGATTTCCCTCAAAACTCACCTAATGACTCCTCCAACCATATTATATTGTTGCCCAAGTTTTGGGCTCGATCCGAAATCAATAGGTGTTCCAAATAGGACATTTCAAGTTCAACGGCAGTTCGTTCGTAATTGGGGTGGTTGGTGTATTCCATACTTCTAGTGATTGGATTTTCCTCAAAACTCACCAAATGACTCCTCCTACCATATTATGATGTTGCCCAAGTTTTGGGCTCGATCCGAAATCAATAGTTGTTCCAAATTGGACAATTCAAGTTCAACAGCAGTTCGTTCCAAACTGGAGTGGTTGGTGTATTCCATACTTCTCGCGATTGGATTTCACTCAAAACTCACCAAATAACTCCTCCCACCATATTATGTTGTTGCCCAAGTTTTGGGCTCGATCCGAAATCAATAGGTGTTCCAAATTGGACAATTCAAGTTCAATGGCAGTTCGTTCCAAACTGGAGTGGTTGGTGTATTCCATACTTCTCGCGATTGGATTTCACTCAAAACTCACCAAATAACTCTTCCCACCATATTATGTTGTTGCCCAAGTTTTGGGCTCGATCCGAAATCAATTGGTCCGAGAAATTGGTCAATTCTATTTCAAAGACCGTTCGTTCCTAATTGTAGTGGTTGGTGTATTCCATACTTCTAGCGATTGGATTTCACTCAAAACTCACCAAATGACTCCTCCCACCATATTATGATGTTGCCCAAGTTTTGGGCTCGATCCGAAATCAATAGATGTTCCAAATTGGACAATTCAAGTTTAACGGCAGTTCGTTCCTAATTGGAGTGGTTGGTGTATTCCACACTTCTAGCGATTGGATTTCACTCAAAACTCACCAAATGACTCCTCCCACCATATTATGATGTTGCCCAAGTTTTGGGCTCGATCCGAAATCAGTACGCGTGAGAAATTGGACAATTCAATTTCAACGGCAGTTCGTTCCTAATTAGAGTGGTTGGTGTATTCCATACTTCTAGCGATTGGATTTCACTCATAACTCACCAAATGACTCCTCCCACCATATTATGATGTTGCCCAAGTTTTGGGCTCGATCCGAAATCAATGTGTGTTCCAAATTGGACAATTCAAGTTCAACGGCAGTTCGTTCCTAATTGGAGTGGTTGGTGTATTCCATACTTCTTGGGATTGGATTTCACTCAAAACTCACCAAATGACTCCTCCCACCATATTATGATGTTGCCCAAGTTTTGGACTCGATCCGAAATCAATAGGTGTGAGAAATTGGACAATTCAAGTTCAACGGCAGTTCGTTCCTAATTGGAATGGTTGGTGTATTCCATACTTCTAGCGATTGGATTTCACTCAAAACTCACCAAATGACTCCTCCCACCATATTATGATGTTGCCCAAGTTTGGGGCTCGATCCGAAATCAATAGGTGTGAGAAATTGGAGAATTCAAGTTCAACGGCAGTTCGTTCCTAATTGGAGTGGTTGGTGTATTCCATACTTCTAGCGATTGGATTTCACTCAAAACTCACCAAATGACTCCTCCCACCATATTATGATGTTGCCCAAGTTTTGGGCTCGATCCGAAATCAGTAGGTGGGAGAAATTGGAAAATTCAATTTCAACGGCAGTTCGTTCCAAATTGGAGTGGTTGGTGTATTCCATACTTCTAGCGATTGGATTTCACTCATAACTCACCAAATGACTCCTCCCACCGTATTATGATGTTGCACAAGTTTGGGGTTCGATCCGAAATCAATAGGTGTGAGAAATTGGACAATTCAAGTTCAACGGCAGTTCGTTCCTAATTGGAGTGGTTGGTGTATTCCATACTTCTAGCGATTGGATTTCACTCAAAACTCACCAAATGACTCCTCCCACCATATTATGATGTTGCCCAAGTTTTGGGCTCGATCCGAAATCAATAGGTGTGAGAAATTGGACAATTCAAGTTCAACGGCAGTTCGTTCCTAATTGGAGTGGTTGGTGTATTCCATACTTCTAGCGATTGGATTTCACTCAAAACTCACCAAATGACTCCTACTACCATATTATGATGTTGCCCAAGTTTTGGGCTCGTTCCGAAATCAATAGGTTTTCCATATTGGACAATTCAAGTTCAACGGCAGTTCGTTCCTAATTGGAGCGGTCGGTGTATTCCATACTTCTAGCGATTGGATTTCACCCAAAACTCACCAAATGACTCCTCCCACCGTATTATGATGTTGCACAAGTTTGGGGTTCGATCCGAAATCAATAGCTGTTCCAAATTGGACAATTCAAGTTCAACGGCAGTTCGTTCCTAATTGGAGTGGTTGGTGTATCCCATACTTCTAGCGATTGGATTTCACTCAAAACTCACCAAAATGAATCCTCCCACCATATTATGATGTTGCCCAAGCTTTTGGCTCAATCCGAAATCAATAGGTGTGAGAAATTGGACAATTCAAGTTCCACGGCAGTTCGTTCCGAATTGGAGCGGTCGGTGTATTCCATACTTCTAGCGATTGGATTTCACCCAGAACTCACCAAATGACTCCTCCCACCGTATTATGATGTTGCACAAGTTTGGGGTTCGATCCGAAATCAATAGGTGTGAGAAATTGGACAATTCAAGTTCAACGGCAGTTCGTTCCTAATTGGAGTGGTTGGTGTATTCCATACTTCTAGCGATTGGATTTCACTCAAAACTCACCAAATGACTCCTCCCACCATATTATGATGTTGCCCAAGTTTTGGGCTCGATCCGAAATCAATAGGTGTGAGAAATTGGACAATTCAAGTTCAACGGCAGTTCGTTCCTAATTGGAGTGGTTGGTGTATTCCATACTTCTAGCGATTGGATTTCACTCAAAACTCACCAAATGACTCCTACTACCATATTATGATGTTGCCCAAGTTTTGGGCTCGTTCCGAAATCAATAGGTTTTCCATATTGGACAATTCAAGTTCAACGGCAGTTCGTTCCTAATTGGAGCGGTCGGTGTATTCCATACTTCTAGCGATTGGATTTCACCCAAAACTCACCAAATGACTCCTCCCACCGTATTATGATGTTGCACAAGTTTGGGGTTCGATCCGAAATCAATAGCTGTTCCAAATTGGACAATTCAAGTTCAACGGCAGTTCGTTCCTAATTGGAGTGGTTGGTGTATCCCATACTTCTAGCGATTGGATTTCACTCAAAACTCACCAAAATGAATCCTCCCACCATATTATGATGTTGCCCAAGCTTTTGGCTCAATCCGAAATCAATAGGTGTGAGAAATTGGACAATTCAAGTTCCACGGCAGTTCGTTCCGAATTGGAGCGGTCGGTGTATTCCATACTTCTAGCGATTGGATTTCACCCAGAACTCACCAAATGACTCCTCCCACCGTATTATGATGTTGCACAAGTTTGGGGTTCGATCCGAAATCAATAGGTGTGAGAAATTGGACAATTCAAGTTCAACGGCAGTTCGTTCCTAATTGGGGTGGTTGGTGTATTCCATACTTCTAGCGATTGGATTTTCCTCAAAACTCACCAAATGACTCCTCCTACCATATTATGATGTTGCCCAAGTTTTGGGCTCGATCCGAAATCAATAGTTGTTCCAAATTGGACAATTCAAGTTCAACGGCAGTTCGTTCCTAATTGGAGTGGTTGGTGTATTCCATACTTCTAGCGATTGAATTTCACTCAAAACTCACCAAATGACTCCCCCCACCACATTATGATGTTGCCCAAGTTTGGGGCTCGATCCGAAATCAATAGGTGTTCCAAATTGGACAATTCAAGTTCAACGGCAGTTCGTTCCTAATTGGAGTGGTTGGTGTATTCCATACTTCTAGCGATTGAATTTCACTCAAAACTCACCAAATGACTCCCCCCACCACATTATGATGTTGCCCAAGTTTGGGGCTCGATCCGAAATCAATAGGTGTTCCAAATTGGACAATTCAAGTTCAACGGCAGTTCGTTCCTAATTGGAGTGGTTGGTGTATTCCATACTTCTAGCGATTGGATTTCACTCAAAACTCACCAAATGACTACTCCCTCCATATTATGATGTTGCCCAACTTTTGGGAATAGTTGTTCCAAATTGGACAATTCAAGTTCGACGGCAGTTCGTTCCTAATTGGAGTGGTTGGTGTATTCCATACTTCTAGCGATTGGATTTCCCTCAAAACTCACCAAATGACTCCTCCCACCATATTATGATGTTGCCCAAGTTTGGGGCTCGATCCGAAATCAATAGGTGTGAGAAATAGGACAATTCAAGTTCAACGGCAGTTCGTTCCTAATTGTAGTGGTTGGTGTATTCCATTCTTCTAGCAATTGGATTTCACTCAAAACTCACCAAATGACTCCTCCCACCATATTACGATGTTGCCCAAGTTTGGGGCTCGATCCGAAATCAATTGGTGTGAGAAATTGGAAAATTCAAGTTCAACGGCAGTTCGTTCCTAATTGGAGTGGTTGATGTATTCCATACTTCTAGCGATTGGATTTCACTCAAAACAAACCAAACGACTCCTCCCACCATATTATGATGTTGCCCAAGTTTTGGGCTCGATCCGAAATCAATAGGTGTGAGAAATAGGACAATTCAAGTTCAATGGCATTTCGTTCCTAATTGTAGTGGTTGGTGTATTCCATACTTCTAGCAATTGGATTTCACTCAAAACTCACCAAATAACTCCTCCCAGCATATTATGATGTTCCCCAAGTTTTGGGCTCGATCCGAAATCAATAGGTGTGAGAAATTGGACAATTCAAGTTCAACGGCAGTTCGTTCCTAATTGGAGTGGTTGGTGTATTCCATACTTCTAACGATTGGATTTCACTCAAAACTCACCAAAAGACTCCTCCCACCATATTATAATGTTGCCCAAGTTTGGGGCTCGATCCGAAATCAATAGGTGTGAGAAATTGGACAATTCAAGTTCAACGGCAGTTCATTCCTAATTGGAGTGGTTTGTGTATTCCATACTTCTCGCGATTGGATTTCACTCAAAATTCACCAAATGACTCCTCCCACCATATTATGATGTTGCCCAGGCTTTGGGCTCGATCCGAAATCAATAGGTGTTCCAAATTGGACAAGTCAAGTTCAACGGCAGTTCGTTCCTAATTAGAGTGGTTGGTGTATTCCATACTTCTAGCAATTGGATTTCACTCAAAACTCACCAAATGACTCCTCCCACCATATTATGATGTTGCCCAAGTTTGGGGCTCGATCCGAAATCAATAGGTGTGAGAAATTGGAAAATTCAAGTTCAACGGCAGTTCGTTCCTAATTGGAGTGGTTGGTGTATTCCATACTTCTAGCAATTGGATTATACTCAAAACAAACCAAATGACTACTCCCACCATATTATGACGTTGCCCAAGTTTGGGTCTCGATCCGAAATCAATAGGTGTGAGAAATTGGACAATTCAAGTTCAACGGCAGTTCGTTCCTAATTGGAGTGGTTGGTGTATTCCATACTTCTAGCGATTGAATTTCACATAAAACTCACCAAATGACTCCCCCCAACACATTATGATGTTGCCCAAGTTTGGGGCTCGATCCGAAATCAATAGGTGTTCCCAATTGGACAATTCAAGTTCAACGGCAGTTCGTTCCTAATTGGAGTGGTTGGTGTATTCCGTACTTCTAGCGATTGGATTTCACTCAAAACTCACCAAATGACTCCTCCCACCATATTATGAAGTTGCCCAAGTTTTGGGCTCGATCCGAAATCAATAGGTGTGAGAAATAGGACAATTCAAGTTCAACGGCAGTTCGTTCCTAATTGTAGTGGTTGGTGTATTCCATACCTCTAGCAATTGGATTTCACTCAAAACTCACCAAATGACTCCTCCCACCATATTATGATGTTGCCCAAGTTTGGGGCTCGATCCGAAATCAATAGGTGTTCCAAATTGGACAATTCAAGTTCAACGGCAGTTCGTTCCTAATTGGAGTGGTTGGTGTATTCCATACTTCTAACGATTGGATTTCACTCAAAACTCACCAAAAGACTCCTCCCACCATATTATGATGTTGCCCAAGTTTGGGGCTCGATCCGAAATCAATAGGTGTGAGGAATTGGACAATTCAAGTTCAACGGCAGTTCGTTCCTAATTGGAGTGGTTGGTGTATTCCATACTTCTAGCGATTGGATTTCACTCAAAACTCACCAAATGACTCCTCCCACCATATTATGATGTTGCCCAAGTTTTGGGCTCGATCCGAAATCAATAGGTGTGAGAAATAGGACAATTCAAGTTCAACGGCAGTTCGTTCCTAATCGTAGTGGTTGGTGTATTCCATACCGCTAGCAATTGGATTTCACTCAAAACTCACCAAAGGACTCCTCCCACCATATTATGATGGTGCCCAAGTTTGGGGCTCGATCTGAAATCAATAGGTGTTAGAAATTGGACAATTCAAGTTCAACGGCAGTTTGTTCCTAATTTGAATGGTTGGTGTATTCCATACTTCTAGCGATTGGATTTCACTCAAAACTCATCAAATGACTACTCCCTCCATATTATGATGTTGCCCAACTTTTGGGAATAGTTGTTCCAAATTGGACAATTCAAGTTCGACGGCAGTTCGTTCCTAATTGGAGTGGTTGGTGTATTCCATACTTCTCGCAATTGGATTTCACTCAAAACAAACCAAATGACTCCTCCCACCATAATATGATGTTGCCCAAGTTTGGGGCTCGATCCGAAATCAATAGGTGAGAAATTGGACAATTCAAGTTCAACGGCAGTTCGTTCCTAATTGGAGTGGTTGGTGTATTCCATACTTCTAGCGATTGAATTTCACACAAAACTCACCAAATGACTCCCCCCAACATATTATGATGTTGCCCAAGTTTGGGGCTCGATCCGAAATCAATAGGTGTTCCAAATTGGACAATTCAAGTTCAACGGCAGTTCGTTCCTAATTGGAGTGGTTGGTGTATTCCATACTTCTAGCGATTGGATTTCACTCAAAACTCACCAAATGACTCCCCCCACCACATTATGATGTTGCCCAAGTTTGGGGCTCGATCCGAAATCAATAGGTGTTCCAAATTGGACAATTCAAGTTCAACGGCAGTTCGTTCCTAATTGGAGTGGTTGGTGTATTCCATACTTCTAGCGATTGGATTTCACTCAAAACTCACCAAATGACTACTCCCTCCATATTATGATGTTGCCCAACTTTTGGGAATAGTTGTTCCAAATTGGACAATTCAAGTTCGACGGCAGTTCGTTCCTAATTGGAGTGGTTGGTGTATTCCATACTTCTAGCGATTGGATTTCCCTCAAAACTCACCAAATGACTCCTCCCACCATATTATGATGTTGCCCAAGTTTTGGGCTCGATCCGAAATCAATAGGTGTGAGAAATTGGACAATTCAAGTTCAACGGCAGTTCATTCCTAATTGGAGTGGTTTGTGTATTCCATAATTCTCGCGATTGGATTTCACTCAAAATTCACCAAATGACTCCTCCCACCATATTATGATGTTGCCCAGGTTTTGGGCTCGATCCGAAATCAATAGGTGTTCCAAATTGGACAATTCAAGTTCAACGGCAGTTCGTTCCTAATTGGAGTGGTTGGTGTATTCCATACTTCTAGCAATTGGATTTCACTCAAAACTCACCAAATGACTCCTCCCACCATATTATGATGTTGCCCAAGTTTGGGGCTCGATCCGAAATCAATAGGTGTGAGAAATTGGACAATTCAAGTTCAACGGCAGTTCGTTCCTAATTGGTGTGGTTGGTGTATTCCATACTTCTAGCAATTGGATTTCACTCAAAACAAACCAAATGACTCCTCCCACCATATTATGAAGTTGCCCAAGCTTTGGGCTCGATCCGAAATCAATAGGTGTTCCACATTGGACAATTCAAGTTCAACGGCAGTTCGTTCCTAATTGGAGTGGTTGGTGTATTCCACACTTCTAGCGATTGGATTTCACTCAAAAATCACCCAATGACTCGTCCCACCATATTATGATGTTGCCCAAGTTTTGGGCTCGATCCGAAATCAATAGGTGTTCCAAATTGGACAATTCAAGTTCAACAGCAGTTCCTTCCAAATTGGGGTGGTTGGTGTATTCCATACTTCTAGCGATTGGGTTTCACTCAAAACTCACCAAATGACTCCTCCCACCATATTATGATGTTGCCCAAGCTTTGGGCTCGATCCGAAATCAATAGGTGTTCCAAATTGGACAATTCAAGTTCAACGGCAGTTCGTTCCTAATTGGTGTGGTTGGTGTATTCCATACTTCTAGAGATTGGATTTCACTCAAAACTCACCAAATGACTCCTCCCACCATATTATGATGTTGCCCAAGTTTTGGGCTTGATCCGAAATCAATAGGTGTGAGAAATTGGACAATTCAAGTTCAACGGCTGTTCCTTCCTAATTGGAGTGGTTGGTGTATTCCATACTTCTAGCGATTGGATTTCACTCAAAACTCACCAAAATGACTCCTCCCACCATATTATGATGTTGCCCAAGTTTTGGGCTCGATCCGAAATCAATAGGTGTTCCAAATTGGACAATTCAAGTTCAACGGCAGTTCGTTCCTAATTGGAGTGGTTGGTGTATTCCATACTTCTAGCGATTGGATTTCACTCAAACTCACCAAATGACTCCTCCCACCATATTATGATGTTGCCCAAGTTTTGGGCTCGATCCGAAATCAATAGGTGTGAGAAATTGGGCAATTCAAGTTCAACGGCTGTTCCTTCCTAATTGGAGTGGTTGGTGTATTCCGAGCTTCTAGCGATTGGATTTCATTCAAAACTCACCAAATGACTCCTCCCACCATATTATGAACAGCCCAAGTTTTGGGCTCGATCCGAAATCAATAGGTGTTCCAAATTGGACAATTCAAGTTCAACGGCAGTTCCTTCCTAATTGGGGTGGTTGGTGTATTCCATACTTCTAGCGATTGGATTTCACTCAAAACTCACCAAATTACTCCGCCCACCATATTATGATGTTGCCCAATTTTTGGGCTCGATCCGAAATCAATAGGTGTTCCAAATTGGACAATTCAAGTTCAACGGCAGTTCGTTCCTAATTGGTGTGGTTGGTGTAATCCATACTTCTAGCGGTTGGATTTCACTCAAAACTCACCAAATGACTCCTCCCACCATATTATGATGTTGCCCAAGTTTTGGGCTCGATCCGAAATCAATAGGTGTGAGAAATTGGGCAATTCAAGTTCGACGGCTGTTCCTTCCTAATTGGAGTGGTTGGTGTATTCCAAGCTTCTAGCGATTGGATTTCATTCAAAACTCACCAAATGACTCCTCCGACCATATTATGATGTTTCCCAAGTTTTGGGCTCGATCCGAAATCAATAGGTGTTCCAAATTGGACAATTCAAGTTCAACGGCAGTTCGTTCCTAATTGGAGTGTTTGGTATATTCCGTACTTCTAGCGATTGGATTTCACTCAAAACTCATCAAATGACTCCTCCCACCATATTATGATATTGCCCAAGTTTTGGGCTCGATCCGAACTCAATAGGTGTTCCAAATTGGACTATTCAAGTTCAACGGCAGTTCCTTCCTAATTGGGGTGGTTGGTGTATTCCATACTTCTAGCGATTGGATTTCACTCAAAACTCACCAAATTACTCCGCCCACCATATTATGATGTTGCCCAATTTTTGGGCTCGATCCGAAATCAATAGGTGTTCCAAATTGGACAATTCAAGTTCAACGGCAGTTCGTTCCTAATTGGTGTGGTTGGTGTAATCCATACTTCTAGCGGTTGGATTTCACTCAAAACTCACCAAATGACTCCTCCCACCATATTATGATGTTGCCCAAGTTTTGGGCTCGATCCGAAATCAATAGGTGTGAGAAATTGGGCAATTCAAGTTCAACGGCTGTTCCTTCCTAATTGGAGTGGTTGGTGTATTCCAAACTTCTAGCGATTGGATTTCATTCAAAACTCACCAAATGACTCCTCCGACCATATTATGATGTTTCCCAAGTTTTGGGCTCGATCCGAAATCAATAGGTGTTCCAAATTGGACAATTCAAGTTCAACGGCAGTTCGTTCCTAATTGGAGTGGTTGGTGTATTCCATACTTCTAGCGATTGGATTTCACTCAAAAATCACCAAATGACTCCTCCCACCATATTATGATGTTGCCCAAGTTTTGGGCTCGATCCGAAATCAATAGGTGTTCCAAATTGGACAATTCAAGTTCAACGGCAGTTCCTTCCTAATTGGGGTGGTTGGTGTATTCCATACTTCTAGCGATTGGATTTCACTCAAAACTCACCAAATGACTCCTCCCACCATATTATGATGTTGCCCAAGTTTTGGGCTCGATCCGAAATCAATAGGTGTGAGAAATTGGACAATTCAAGTTCAACGGCTGTTCCTTCCTAATTGGAGTGGTTGGTGTATTCCATACATCTAGCGATTGGATTTCACTCAAAACTCACCAAAATGACTCCACCCACCATATTATGATGTTGCCCAAGCTTTTGGCTCGGTCCGAAATCAATAGGTGTCGGAAATTGGACAATTCAAGTTCAACGGCAGTTCGTTCCTAATTGGAGTGGTTGGTGTATTCCATACTTCTAGCGATTGGATTTCACTCAAAACTCACCAAATGACTCCTCCCACCATATTATGATGTTGCCCAAGTTTTGGGCTCGATCCGAAATCAATAGGTGTGAGAAATTGGACAATTCAAGTTCAACGGCTGTTCCTTCCTAATTGGGGTGGTTGGTGTATTCCTTACTTCTAGCGATTGGATTTCACTCAAAACTCACCAAATGACTCCTCCCACCATATTATGATGTTGCCGAAGTTTTGGGCCCGATCCGAAATCAATAGGTGTGGGAAATTGGACAATTCAAGTTCAACGGCTGTTCCTTCCTAATTGGGGTGGTTGGTGTATTCCATACTTCTAGCGATTGGATTTCACTCAAAACTCACCAAATGACTCCTCCCACCATATTATGATGTTGCCCAAGTTTTGGGCTCGATCCGAAATCAATAGGTGTTCCAAATTGGACAATTCAAGTTCAACGGCAGTTCGTTCCTAATTGGAGTGGTTGGTGTATTCCATACTTCTAGCAATTGGATTTCACTCAAAACTCACCAAATGACTCCTCCCACCATATTATGATGTTGCCCAAGTTTTGGGCTCGATCCGAAATCAATAGGTGTGAGAAATTGGACAATTCAAGTTCAACGGCAGTTCGTTCCTAATTGGAGTGGTTGGTGTATCCCATACTTCTAGTGATTGGATTTCACTCAAAAATCACCAAATGACTCCTCCCACCATATTATGATGTTGCCCAAGTTTTGGGCTCGATCCGAAATCAATAGGTGTTCCAAATTGGACAATTCAAGTTCAACGGCAGTTCGTTCCTAATTGGAGTGGTTGGTGTATTCCATACTTCTAGTGATTGGATTTCACTCAAAACTCACCAAATGACTCCTCCGACCATATTATGATGTTGCCCAAGTTTTGGGCTCGATCCGAAATCAATAGGTGTTCCAAATTGGACAATTCAAGTTCAACGGCAGTTCGTTCCTAATTGGAGTGGTTGGTGTATTCCATACTTCTAGCAATTGGATTTCACTCAAAACTCACCAAATGACTCCTCCCACCATATTATGATGTTGCCCAAGTTTTGGGCTCGATCCGAAATCAATAGGTGTTCCAAATTGGACAATTCAAGTTCAACGGCAGTTCGTTCCTAATTGGAGTGGTTGGTGTATTCCATACTTCTAGCGATTGGATTTCACTCAAAAATCACCAAATGACTCCTCCCACCATATTATGATGTTGCCCAAGTTTTGGGCTCGATCCGAAATCAATAGGTGTTCCAAATTGGACAATTCAAGTTCAACGGCAGTTCCTTCCTAATTGGGGTGGTTGGTGTATTCCATACTTCTAGCGATTGGATTTCACTCAAAACTCACCAAATGACTCGTCCCACCATATTATGATGTTGCCCAAGTTTTGGGCTCGATCCGAAATCAATAGGTGTTCCAAATTGGACAATTCAAGTTCAACGGCAGTTCGTTCCTAATTGGTGTGGTTGGTGTATTCCATACTTCTAGCGGTTGGATTTCACTCAAAACTCACCAAATGACTCCTCCCACCATATTATGATGTTGCCCAAGTTTTGGGCTCGATCCGAAATCAATAGATGTGAGAAATTGGACAATTCAAGTTCAACGGCTGTTCCTTCCTAATTGGAGTGGTTGGTGTATTCCATACTTCTAGCGATTGGATTTCACTCAAAACTCACCAAAATGACTCCACCCACCATATTATGATGTTGCCCAAGCTTTTGGCTCGGTCCGAAATCAATAGGTGTCGGAAATTGGACAATTCAAGTTCAACGGCAGTTCGTTCCTAATTGGAGTGGTTGGTGTATTCCATACTTCTAGCGATTGGATTTCACTCAAAACTCACCAAATGACTCCTCCCACCATATTATGATGTTGCCCAAGTTTTGGGCTCGATCAGAAATCAATAGGTGTGAGAAATTGGACAATTCAAGTTCAACGGCTGTTCCTTCCTAATTGGGGTGGTTGGTGTATTCCTTACTTCTAGCGATTGGATTTCACTCAAAACTCACCAAATGACTCCTCCCACCATATTATGATGTTGCCGAAGTTTTGGGACCGATCCGAAATCAATAGGTGTGGGAAATTGGACAATTCAAGTTCAACGGCTGTTCCTTCCTAATTGGGGTGGTTGGTGTATTCCATACTTCTAGCGATTGGATTTCACTCAAAACTCACCAAATGACTCCTCCCACAATATTATGATGTTGCCCAAGTTTTGGGCTCGATCCGAAATCAATAGGTGTTCCAAATTGGACAATTCAAGTTCAACGGCAGTTCGTTCCTAATTGGAGTGGTTGGTGTATTCCATACTTCTAGCAATTGGATTTCACTCAAAACTCACCAAATGACTCCTCCCACCATATTATGATGTTGCCCAAGTTTTGGGCTCGATCCGAAATCAATAGGTGTTCCAAATTGGACAATTCAAGTTCAACGGCAGTTCGTTCCTAATTGGAGTGGTTGGTGTATTCCATACTTCTAGCGATTGGATTTCACTCAAAAATCACCAAATGACTCCTCCCACCATATTATGATGTTGCCCAAGTTTTGGGCTCGATCCGAAATCAATAGGTGTTCCAAATTGGACAATTCAAGTTCAACGGCAGTTCCTTCCTAATTGGGGTGGTTGGTGTATTCCATACTTCTAGCGATTGGATTTCACTCAAAACTCACCAAATGACTCCTCCCACCATATTATGATGTTGCCCAAGTTTTGGGCTCGATCCGAAATCAATAGGTGTTCCAAATTGGACAATTCAAGTTCAACGGCAGTTCGTTCCTAATTGGTGTGGTTGGTGTATTCCATACTTCTAGCGGTTGGATTTCACTCAAAACTCACCAAATGACTCCTCCCACCATATTATGATGTTGCCCAAGTTTTGGGCTCGATCCGAAATCAATAGATGTGAGAAATTGGACAATTCAAGTTCAACGGCTGTTCCTTCCTAATTGGAGTGGTTGGTGTATTCCATACTTCTAGCGATTGGATTTCACTCAAAACTCACCAAAATGACTCCACCCACCATATTATGATGTTGCCCAAGCTTTTGGCTCGGTCCGAAATCAATAGGTGTCGGAAATTGGACAATTCAAGTTCAACGGCAGTTCGTTCCTAATTGGAGTGGTTGGTGTATTCCATACTTCTAGCGATTGGATTTCACTCAAAACTCACCAAATGACTCCTCCCACCATATTATGATGTTGCCCAAGTTTTGGGCTCGATCAGAAATCAATAGGTGTGAGAAATTGGACAATTCAAGTTCAACGGCTGTTCCTTCCTAATTGGGGTGGTTGGTGTATTCCTTACTTCTAGCGATTGGATTTCACTCAAAACTCACCAAATGACTCCTCCCACCATATTATGATGTTGCCGAAGTTTTGGGACCGATCCGAAATCAATAGGTGTGGGAAATTGGACAATTCAAGTTCAACGGCTGTTCCTTCCTAATTGGGGTGGTTGGTGTATTCCATACTTCTAGCGATTGGATTTCACTCAAAACTCACCAAATGACTCCTCCCACAATATTATGATGTTGCCCAAGTTTTGGGCTCGATCCGAAATCAATAGGTGTTCCAAATTGGACAATTCAAGTTCAACGGCAGTTCGTTCCTAATTGGAGTGGTTGGTGTATTCCATACTTCTAGCAATTGGATTTCACTCAAAACTCACCAAATGACTCCTCCCACCATATTATGATGTTGCCCAAGTTTTGGGCTCGATCCGAAATCAATAGGTGTGAGAAATTGGACAATTCAAGTTCAACGGCAGTTCGTTCCTAATTGGAGTGGTTGGTGTATCCCATACTTCTAGTGATTGGATTTCACTCAAAAATCACCAAATGACTCCTCCCACCATATTATGATGTTGCCCAAGTTTTGGGCTCGATCCGAAATCAATAGGTGTTCCAAATTGGACAATTCAAGTTCAACGGCAGTTCGTTCCTAATTGGAGTGGTTGGTGTATTCCATACTTCTAGTGATTGGATTTCACTCAAAACTCACCAAATGACTCCTCCGACCATATTATGATGTTGCCCAAGTTTTGGGCTCGATCCGAAATCAATAGGTGTTCCAAATTGGACAATTCAAGTTCAACGGCAGTTCGTTCCTAATTGGAGTGGTTGGTGTATTCCATACTTCTAGCAATTGGATTTCACTCAAAACTCACCAAATGACTCCTCCCACCATATTATGATGTTGCCCAAGTTTTGGGCTCGATCCGAAATCAATAGGTGTGAGAAATTGGACAATTCAAGTTCAACGGCAGTTCGTTCCTAATTGGAGTGCTTGGTGTATCCCATACTTCTAGTGATTGGATTTCTCTCCAAACTCACCAAATGACTCCTCCCACCATGTTATGATGTTGCCCAAGTTTTGGGCTCGATCCGAAATCAATAGGTGTTCCAAATTGGACAATTCAAGTTCAACGGCAGTTCGTTCCTAATTGGAGTGTTTGTTATATTCCGTACTTCTAGCGATTGGATTTCACTCAAAACTCATCAAATGACTCCTCCCACCATATTATGATATTGCCCAAGTTTTGGGCTCGATCCGAACTCAATAGGTGTGAGAAATTGGACAATTCAAGTTCAACGGCTGTTCCTTCCCAATTGGAGTGGTTGGTGTATTCCATACTTCTAGCGATTGGATTTCACTCAAAACTCACCACATGACTCCTCCGACCATATTATGATGTTGCCCAAGTTTTGGGCTCGATCCGAAATCAATAGGTGTGAGAAATTGGACAATTCAAGTTCAACGGCAGTTCGTTCCTAATTGGAGTGGTTGGTGTATTCCATACTTCTAGCAATTGGATTTCACTCAAAACTCACCAAATGACTCCTCCCACCATATTATGGTGTTGCCCAAGTTTTGGGCTCGATCCGAAATCAATAGGTGTGAGAAATTGGACAATTCAAGTTCAACGGCAGTTCGTTCCTAATTGGAGTGGTTGGTGTATTCCTTACTTCTAGCGATTGGATTTCACTCGAAAATCACCAAATGACTCCTCCCACCATATTATGATATTACCCAAGTTTGGGGTTCGATCCGAAATCAATAGGTGCGGGAAATTGGACAATTCAAGTTGAACGGCAGTTCGTTCCTAATTGGAGTGGTTGGTGTATTCCATACTTCTAGCGATTGGATTTCCCACAAAACTCACCAAATGACTCCTCCCACCATATTATGATGTTGCCCAAGTTTGGGGTTCGATCCGAAATCAATAGGTGTTCCAAATTGGACAATTCAAGTTCAACGGCAGTTCGTTCCTAATTGTAGTGGTTGGTGTATTCCATACTTCTAGCGATTGGATTTCACTCAAAACTCACCAAATGACTCCTCCCACCATAATATGATGTTGCCCAAGTTTGGGGTTCGATCCGAAATCAATAGGTTCGGGAAATTGGACAATTCAAGTTCAACGGCAGTTCGTTCCTAATTGGAGTGGTTGGTGTATTCCATACTTCTAGCGATTGGATTTCAGTTAAAACTCACAAAATGACAACTCCCACCATATTATGATGTTGCCCAAGTTTGGGGTTCGATCCGAAATCAATAGGTGCGGAAAATTGGACAATTCAAGTTCAACGGCAGTTCGTTCCTAATTGGAGTAGTTGGTGTATTCCATACTTCTAGCGATTGGATTGCATTCAAAACTCACCAAATGACTCCTCCCACCATATTATGATCTTGCCCAAGTTATGGGCTTGATCCTAAATCTATAGGTGTGAGAAATTGGACAATTCAAGTTCAACGGCAGTTCGTTCCTAATTGGAGTGGTTGGTGTATTCCATACTTCTAGCAATTGGATTTCACTCAAAACTCACCAAATGACTCCTCCCACCATATTATGGTGTTGCCCAAGTTTTGGGCTCGATCCGAAATCAATAGGTGTGAGAAATTGGACAATTCAAGTTCAACGGCAGTTCGTTCCTAACTGGAGTGGTTGGTGTATTCCATACATCTAGCGATTGGATTTCACTCAAAACTCACCAAACGACTCCTCCCATCATATTATGATGTTGCCCAAGTTTTGGGCTCGATCCGAAATCAATAGGTGTGAGAAATTGGTCAATTCAATTTCAACGAAAGTTCGTTCCTAATTGGAGTTGTTGGTGTATTCCATACTTCTAGCGATTGGATTTCACTCAAAACTCACCAAATGACTCCTCCCACCATATTATGATGTTGCCCAAGTTTTGGGCTCGATCTGAAATCAATAGGTGTTCCAAATTGGACAATTCAGGTTCAACGGCAGTTCGTTCCTAATTGGAGTGGTTGGTGTATTCCATACTTCTAGTGATTGGATTTCTCTCCAAACTCACCAAATGACTCCTCCCACCATGTTATGATGTTGCCCAAGTTTTGGGCTCGATCCGAAATCAATAGGTGTTCCAAATTGGACAATTCATGTTCAACGGCAGTTCGTTCGTAATTGGAGTGGTTGGTGTATTCCATACTTCTAGTGATTGGATTTCTCTCCAAACTCACCAAATGACTCCTCCCACCATATTATGATGTTGCCGAAGTTTTGGGCTCGATCCGAAATCAATAGGTGTGAGAAATTGGACAATTCAAGTTCAACGGCAGTTCGTTCCTAATTGGAGTGGTTGGTGTATTACATACTTCTAGCGATTGGATTTCACTCAAAACTCACCAAATGACTCCTCCCACCATATTATGATGTTGCCCAAGTTTTGGGCTCGATCCGAATTCAATAGGTGTGAGAAATTGGTCAATTCATGGTCCACGGCAGTTCGTTCCTAATTGGAGTGGTTGGTGTATTCCATACTTCTAGCGATTGGATTTCCCTCAAAACTCCCCAAATGACTCCTCCCACCATATTATGATGTTGCCCAAGTTTTGGGCTCGATCCAAAATCAATAGGTGTTCCAAATTGGACAATTCAAGTTCAACGGCAGTTCGTTCGTAATTGGAGTGGTTGGTGTATTCCATACTTCTAGTGATTGGATTTCACTCAAAACACACCAAATGACTCCTCGCACCATATTATGGTGTTGCCCAAGTTTTGGGCTCGATCCGAAATCAATAGGTGTTCCAAATTGGACAATTCAAGTTCAACGGCAGTTCGTTCCTAATTGGAGTGGTTGGTGTATTCCATACTTCTAGCAATTGGATTTCACTCAAAACTCACCAAATGACTCCTCCCACCATATTATGATGTTGCCCAAGTTTTGGGCTCGATCCGAAATCAATAGGTGTGAGAAATTGGACAATTCAAGTTCAACGGCAGTTCGTTCCTAATTGGAGTGCTTGGTGTATCCCATACTTCTAGTGATTGGATTTCTCTCCAAACTCACCAAATGACTCCTCCCACCATGTTATGATGTTGCCCAAGTTTTGGGCTCGATCCGAAATCAATAGGTGTTCCAAATTGGACAATTCAAGTTCAACGGCAGTTCGTTCCCAATTGGAGTGGTTGGTGTATTCCATACTTCTAGAGATTGGATTTCCCTCAAAACTCACCACATGACTCCTCCGACCATATTATGATGTTGCCCAAGTTTTGGGCTCGATCCGAAATCAATAGTTGTGAGAAATTGGACAATTCAAGTTCAACGGCAGTTCGTTCCTAATTGGAGTGGTTGGTGTATTCCAAACTTCTAGCGATTGGATTTCATTCAAAACTCACCAAATGACTCCTCCGACCATATTATGATGTTTCCCAAGTTTTGGGCTCGATCCGAAATCAATAGGTGTTCCAAATTGGACAATTCAAGTTCAACGGCAGTTCGTTCCTAATTGGAGTGTTTGGTATATTCCGTACTTCTAGCGATTGGATTTCACTCAAAACTCATCAAATGACTCCTCCCACCATATTATGATATTGCCCAAGTTTTGGGCTCGATCCGAACTCAATAGGTGTGAGAAATTGGACTATTCAAGTTCAACGGCAGTTCGTTCCTAATTGGAGTGGTTGGTGTATTCCATACTTCTAACGATTGGATTTCGCACAAAACTCACCAAATGACTCCTCCCACCATATTATGATGTTGCCCAAGTTTGGGGTTCGATCCGAAATCAATAGGTGTTCCAAATTGGACAATTCAAGTTCAACGGCAGTTCGTTCCTAATTGTAGTGGTTGGTGTATTCCATACTTCTAGCGATTGGATTTCACTCAAAACTCACCAAATGACTCCTCCCACCATAATATGATGTTGCCCAAGTTTGGGGTTCGATCCGAAATCAATAGGTTCGGGAAATTGGACAATTCAAGTTCAACGACAGTTCGTTCCTAATTGGAGTGGTTGGTGTATTCCATACTTCTAGCGATTGGATTTCAGTTAAAACTCACAAAATGACAACTCCCACCATATTATGATGTTGCCCAAGTTTGGGGTTCGATCCGAAATCAATAGGTGCGGGAAATTGGACAATTCAAGTTCAACGGCAGTTCGTTCCTAATTGGAGTGGTGGTGTATTCCATACTTCTAACGATTGGATTTCGCACAAAACTCACCAAATGACTCCTCCCACCATATTATGATGTTGCCCAAGTTTGGGGTTCGATCCGAAATCAATAGGTGTTCCAAATTGGACAATTCAAGTTCAACGGCAGTTCGTTCCTAATTGTAGTGGTTGGTGTATTCCATACTTCTAGCGATTGGATTTCACTCAAAACTCACCAAATGACTCCTCCCACCATAATATGATGTTGCCCAAGTTTGGGGTTCGATCCGAAATCAATAGGTTCGGGAAATTGGACAATTCAAGTTCAACGACAGTTCGTTCCTAATTGGAGTGGTTGGTGTATTCCATACTTCTAGCGATTGGATTTCAGTTAAAACTCACAAAATGACAACTCCCACCATATTATGATGTTGCCCAAGTTTGGGGTTCGATCCGAAATCAATAGGTGCGGGAAATTGGACAATTCAAGTTCAACGGCAGTTCGTTCCTAATTGGAGTAGTTGGTGTATTCCATACTTCTAGCGATTGGATTGCATTCAAAACTCACCAAATGACTCCTCCCACCATATTATGATCTTGCCCAAGTTATGGGCTTGATCCTAAATCTATAGGTGTGAGAAATTGGACAATTCAAGTTCAACGGCAGTTCGTTCCTAATTGCAGTGGTTGGTGTATTCCATACTTCTAGCAATTGGATTTCACTCAAAACTCACCAAATGACTCCTCCCACCATGTTATGATGTTGCCCAAGTTTTGGGCTCGATCCGAAATCAATAGGTGTTCCAAATTGGACAATTCAAGTTCAACGGCAGTTCGTTCGTAATTGGAGTGGTTGGTGTATTCCATACTTCTAGTGATTGGATTTCTCCCCAAACTCACCAAATGACTCCTCCCACCATATTATGATGTTGCCGAAGTTTTGGGCTCGATCCGAAATCAATAGGTGTGAGAAATTGGACAATTCAAGTTCAACGGCAGTTCGTTCCTAATTGGAGTGGTTGGTGTATTACATACTTCTAGCGATTGGATTTCACTCAAAACTCACCAAATGACTCCTCCCACCATATTATGATGTTGCCCAGGTTTTGGGCTCGATCGGAATTCAATAGGTGTGAGAAATTCGTCAATTCAAGGTCCACGGCAGTTCGTTCCTAATTGGAGTGGTTGGTGTATTCCATACTTCTAGTGATTGGATTTCCCTCAAAACTCCCCAAATGACTCCTCCCACCATATTATGATGTTGCCCAAGTTTTGGGCTCGATCCAAAATCAATAGGTGTTCCAAATTGGACAATTCAAGTTCAACGGCAGTTCGTTCGTAATTGGAGTGGTTGGTGTATTCCATACTTCTAGTGATTGGATTTCACTCAAAACACACCAAATGACTCCTCCCACCATATTATGGTGTTGCCCAAGTTTTGGGCTCGATCCGAAATCAATAGGTGTGAGAAATTGGACAATTCAAGTTCAACGGCAGTTCGTTCCTAATTGGAGTAGTTGGTGTATTCCATACTTCTAGCGATTGGATTGCATTCAAAACTCACCAAATGACTCCTCCCACCATATTATGATCTTGCCCAAGTTATGGGCTTGATCCTAAATCTATAGGTGTGAGAAATTGGACAATTCAAGTTCAACGGCAGTTCGTTCCTAATTGGAGTGGTTGGTGTATTCCATACTTCTAGCAATTGGATTTCACTCAAAACTCACCAAATGACTCCTCCCACCATATTATGGTGTTGCCCAAGTTTTGGGCTCGATCCGAAATCAATAGGTGTGAGAAATTGGACAATTCAAGTTCAACGGCAGTTCGTTTCTAATTGGAGTGGTTGGTGTATTACATACTTCTAGCGATTTGATTTCACTCAAAACTCACCAAATGACTCCTCCCACCATATTATGATGTTGCCCAAGTTTTGGGCTCGATCCGAATTCAATAGGTGTGAGAAATTGGTCAATTCAAGGTCCACGGCAGTTCGTTCCTAATTGGAGTGGTTGGTGTATTCCATACTTCTAGCGATTGGATTTCCCTCAAAACTCCCCAAATGACTACTCCCACCATATTATGCTGTTGCCCAAGTTTTGGGCTCGATCCAAAATCAATAGGTGTTCCAAATTGGACAATTCAAGTTCAACGGCAGTTCGTTCGTAATTGGAGTGGTTGGTGTATTCCATACTTCTAGTGATTGGATTTCACTCAAAACACACCAAATGACTCCTTCCACCATATTATGGTGTTGCCCAAGTTTTGGGCTCGATCCGAAATCAATAGGTCTTCCAAATTGGACAATTCAAGTTCAACGGCAGTTCGTTCCTAATTGGAGTGGTTGGTGTATTCCGTACTTCTGGAGATTGGATTTCATTCAAAACTCACCAAATGACTCCTCACACCATATTATGATGTTGCCCAAGTTTGGGGCTCGATCCGAAATCAATAGGTGTGAGAAAATTGGACAATTCAAGTTCAACGGCAGTTCGTTCCTAATTGGAGTGGTTGGTGTATTCCATACTTCTAACGATTGGATTTTACTCAAAACTCCCCAAATGACTCCTCCCACCATATTATGATGTTGCCCAAGTTTTGGGCTCGATCCGAAATCAATACGTGTTCCAAATTGGACAATTCAAGTTCAACGACAGTTCATTCCTAATTGGAGTGGTTGGTGTATTCCGTACTTCTAGCGATTGGATTTCCCTCAAAACTCACCAAATGACTCCTCCCACCATATTATGATGTTGCCCAAGTTTTGGGCTCGATCCGAAATCAATACGTGTTCCAAATTGGACAATTCAAGTTCAACGGCAGTTCGTTCCTAATTGGAATGGTTGGTGTATTCCATACTTCTAGCGATTGGATTTCACTCAAAACTCACCAAATCACTCCTCCCACCATATTATGATGTTGCCCAAGTTTTGGGCTCGATCCGAAATCAATAGGTCTTCCAAATTGGACAATTCAATTTCAACGGCAGTTCGTTCCTAATTGGAATGGTTGGTGTATTCCACACTTCTAGCGATTGGATTTCACTCAAAACTCACCAAATGACTCCTCCCACCATATTATGATGTTGCCCAAGTTTTGGGCTCGATCCGAAATCAATAGGTGTGAGAAATTGGTCAATTCAATTTCAACGACAGTTCTTTCCTAATTGGAGTGGTTGGTGTATTCCATACTTCTAGCAATTGGATTTCACTCAAAACTCACCAAATGACTCCTCCCACCATATTATGTTGTTGCCCAAGTTTGGGGCTTGATCCGAAATCAATAGGTGTGAGAAATTGGTCAATTCAATTTCAACGACAGTTCTTTCCTAATTGGAGTGGTTGGTGTATTCCATACTTCTAGCAATTGGATTTCACTCAAAACTCACCAAATGACTCCTCACACCATATTATGTTGTTGCCCAAGTTTGGGGCTCGATCCGAAATCAATAGGTGTGAGAAATTGGACAATTCAAGTTCAACGACAGTTCGTTCCAAATTATATTGGTTGGGGTATTCCATACTTCTAGCAATTGGATTTCACTCAAAACTCACCAAATGACTCCTCCCACCATATTATGATGTTGCCCAAGTTCGGGGCTCGATCCGAAATCAATAGGTGTGAGAAATTGGACAATTCAAGTTCAACGGCAGTTCGTTCCAAATTATAGTGGTTGGGGTATTCCATACTTCTAGCAATTGGATTTCACTCAAAACTCACCAAAAGACTCCTCCCACCATATTATGATGTTGCCCAAGTTTGGGGCTTGATCCGAAATCAATAGGTGTGAGAAATTGGACAATTCAAGTTCAACGGCATTTCATTCTTAATTGGAGTGGTTGTTGTATTCCATACTTCTAGCGATTGGATTTTACTCAAAACTCACCAAATGACTCCTCCCACCATATTATGATGTTGCCCAAGTTTTGGAATCGATCCGAAATCAATAGGTCTTCCAAATTGGACAATTCAAGTTCAACGGCAGTTCGTTCCTAATTGGAGTGGTTGGTGTATTCCATACTTCTAGCGATTGGATTTCACTCAAAACTCAACAAATGACTCCTCCCACTATATTATGATGTTGCCCAAGTTTGGGGCTCGATCCGAAATCAGTAGGTGTGAGAAATTGGACAATTCAAGTTCAACGGCAGTTCGTTCCTAATTGGAGTGGTTGGTGTATTCCATACTTCTAGCGATTGGATTTTACTCAAAACTCACCAAATGACTCCTCCCACCATATAATGACGTTGCCCAAGTTTTGGGCTCGATCCGAAATCAATTGGTGTTCCAAATTGGACAATTCAAGTTCAACGGCAGTTCGTTCCTAATTGGAGTGGTTGGTGTATTCCATACTTCTAGCGATTGGATTTCACTCAAAACTCACCAAATGACTCCTCCCACCATATTATGATGTTGCCCAAGTTTGGGGCTCGATCCGAAATCAATAGGTGTGAGAAATTGGACAATTCAAGTTCAACGGCAGTTCGTTCCTAATTGGAATGGTTGGTGTATTCCATACTTCTAGCGATTGGATTTCACTCCAAACTCACCAAATGACTCCTCCCACCATATTATGATGTTGCCCAAGTTTTGGAATCGATCCGAAATCAATAGGTCTTCCAAATTGGACAATTCAAGTTCAACGGCAGTTCGTTCCTAATTGGAGTGGTTGGTGTATTCCATACTTCTAGCGATTGGATTTCACTCAAAACTCAACAAATGACTCCTCCCACTATATTATGATGTTGCCCAAGTTTTGGGCTCGATCAGAAATCAATACGTGTGAGGAATTGGATAATTCAATTTCAACGGCAGTTCGTTCCTAATTGGAGTGCTTGGTTTATTCCATACTTCTAGCGATTGGATTTCCCTCAAAACTCACCAAATGACTCCGCCCACCATATTATGATGTTGCCCAAGTTTGGGGCTCGATCCGAATTCGATAGGTGTGAGAAATTGGTCAATTCAATTTCAACGACAGTTCTTTCCTAACTGGGGTGGTTGGTGTATTCCGTACTTCTAGCGATTGGATTTCACTCAAAACTCACCAAATGACTCCTCCCACCATATTATGATGTTGCCCAAGTTTGGGGCTCGATCCGAAATCAATATGTGTGAGAAATTGGACAATTCAAGTTCAACGGCAGTTCGTTCCTAACTGGAGTGGTTTGTGTATTCCATACTTCTAGCGATTGGATTTCACTCAAAACTCACCAAATGACTCCTCCCACCATATTATGATGTTGCCCAGGTTTTGGGCTCGATCCGAATTCAATAAGTGTGAGAAATTGGTGAATTCAATTTCAACGGCAGTTCTTTCCTAATTGGATTGTTGGTGTATTCCATACTTCTAGCGTTTGGATTTCACTCAAAACTCACCAAATGACTCCTCCCACCATATGATGATTTTGCCCAAGTTTTGGGCTCGATCCGAATTCAACAGGTGTGAGAAATTGGTCAATTCAATTTCAACGACAGTTCTTTCCTAATTGGAGTGGTTGGTGTATTCCATACTTCTACCGATTGGATTTCACTCAAAACTCACCAAATGACTCCTCCCACCATATTATGATGTTGCCCAAGTTTTGGGCTCGATCCGAAATCAATAGGTGTGAGAAATTGGACAATTCAAGTTCAACGGCAGTTCGTTCCTAATTGGAGTGGTTGGTGTATTCCATACTTCTTGGGATTGGATTTCACTCAAAACTCACCAAATGACTCCTCCCACCATATTATGACGTTGCCCAAGTTTTGGGCTCGATCCGAAATGAATAGGTGCAAGAAATTGGACAATTCAAGTTCAACGGCAGTTCGTTCCTAATTGGAGTGGTTGGTGTATTCCATACTTCTAGCGATTGGATTTCACTCAAAACTCACCAAATGACTCATCCCACCATATTATGATGTTGCCCAAGTTCGTGGCTCGATCCGAAATCAATAGGTCTTCCAAATTGGACAATTCAAGTTCAACGGCAGTTCGTTCCTAATTGGAGTGGTTGGTGTATTCCATACTTCTAGCGATTGGATTTTACTCAAAACTCACCAAATGACTCCTCCCACCATATAATGACGTTGCCCCAGTATTGGGCTCGATCCGAAATCAATAGGTGTTCCAAATTGGACAATTCAAGTTCAACGGCAGTTCGTTCCTAATTGGAGTGGTTGGTGTATTCAATACTTCTAGCGATTGGATTTCACTCAAAACTCACCAAATGACTCCTCCCACCATATTATGACGTTGCCCAAGTTTTGGGCTCGATCCGAAATGAATAGGTGCAAGAAATTGGACAATTCAAGTTCAACGGCAGTTCGTTCCTAATTGGAGTGGATGGTGTATTCCATACTTCTAGCGATTGGATTTCACTCAAAACTCACCAAATGACTCCTCCCACCATATTATGATGTTGCCCAAGTTTTGGACTCGTTCCGAATTCAATAGGTGTGAGAAATTGGTCAATTCAATTTCAACGACAGTTCTTTCCTAATTGGAGTGGTTGGTGTATTCCAAACTTCTAGCGATCGGATTTCACTCAAAACTCACCAAATGACTCCCCCCACCATATTATGATGTTGCCCAAGTTTTGGGCTCGATCCGAAATGAACAAGTCTTCCAAATTGGACAATTCAAGTTCAACGGCAGTTCGTTCCTAATTGGAGTGGTTGGTGTATTCCATACTTCTAGCGATTGGATTTCACTGAAAACTCACCAAATGACTCCTCCCACCATATTATGATGTTGCCCAAGTTTTGGGCTCGATCCGAAATCAATAGGTGTGAGAAATTGGACAATTCAAGTTCAACGGCAGTTCGTTCCTAATTGGAGTGGTTGGGTTATTCCATACTTCTAGCAATTGGATTTCACTCAAAACTCACCAAATGACTCCTCCCGCCATGTTATGATGTTGCCCAAGTTTGGGGCTCGATCCGAAATCATTAGGTGTGAGAAATTGGACAATTCAAGTTCAACGGCAGTTCGTTCCTAATTGGTGTTGTTGGTGTATTCCATACTTCTAGCAATTGGATTTCACTCAAAACTCACTAAATGACTCCTCCCACCATATTATGATGTTGCCCAAGTTTTGGGCTCGATCCGAAATCAATAGGTGTGAGAAATTGGACAATTCAAGTTCAACGGCAGTACGTTCCTAATTGGAGTGGTTGGGGTATTCCATACTTCTAGCAATTGGATTTCACTCAAAACTCACCAAATGACTCATCCCACCATATTATGGTGTTGCCCAAGTTTGGGGCTCGATCCGAAATCAATAGGTCTTCCAAATTGGACAATTCAAGTTCAACGGCAGTTCTTTCCAAATTGGAGTGGTTGGTGTATTCCAAACTTCTAGCGATTGGATTTTACTCAAAACTCACCACATGACTCCTCCCACCATATAATGACGTTGCCCAAGTTTTGGGCTCGATCCGAAATCAATAGGTGTTCCAAATTGGACAATTCAAGTTCAACGGCAGTTCGTTCCTAATTGGAGTGGTTGGTGTATTCCATACTTCTAGCAATTGGATTTCACTCAAAACTCACCAAATGACTCCTCCCACCATATTATGATGTTGCCCTAGTTTTGGACTCGATCCGAATTCAATAGGTGTGAGAAATTGGTCAATTCAATTTCAACGACAGTTCTTTCCTAATTAGAGTGGTTGGTGTATTCCAAACTTCTAGCGATCGGATTTCACTCAAAACTCACCAAATGACTCCTCCCACCATATTATGATGTTGCCCAAGTTTTGGGCTCAATCCGAAATGAACAAGTCTTCCAAATTGGACAATTCAAGTTCAACGGCAGTTCATTCCTAATTGGGGTGGTTGGTGTATTCCATACTTCTAGCGATTGGATTTCACTCAAAACTCACCAAATGACTCCTCCCACCATATTATGATGTTGCCCAAGTTTTGGGCTCGATCCGAAATCAATAGGTCTTCCAAATTGGACAATTCAAGTTCAAGGGCAGTTCGTTCCTAATTGGAGTGGTTGGTGTATTCCATACTTCTAGCGGTTGAATTTCACTCAAAACTCACCAAATGACTCCTCCCATCATATTATGATGTTGCCCAAGTTTTGGGCTCGATCCGAAATCAATAGGTGTGAGAAATTGGACAATTCAAGTTCAACGGCAGTTCGTTCCTAATTGGAGTGGTTGGAGTATTCCATACTTCTAGTGATTGGATTTCTATCCAAACTCACCAAATGACTCCTCCCACCATATTATGATGTTGCCCAAGTTTGGGGCTCGATCCGAAATCAATAGGTCTTCCAAATTGGACAATTCAAGTTCAACGGCAGTTCGTTCCTAATTGGAGTGGTTGGTGTATTCCAAACTTCTACCGATTGGATTTTACTCAAAACTCACCACATGACTCCTCCCACCATATAATGACGTTGCCCAAGTTTTGGGCTCGATCCGAAATCAATAGGTGTTCCAAATTGGACAATTCAAGTTCAACGGCAGTTCGTTCCTAATTGGAGTGGTTGGTGTATTCCATACTTCTAGCAATTGGATTTCACTCAAAACTCACCAAATGACTCCTCCCACCATATTATGATGTTGCCCAAGTTTTGGACTCGATCCGAATTCAATAGGTGTGAGAAATTGGTCAATTCAATTTCAACGACAGTTCTTTCCTAATTAGAGTGGTTGGTGTATTCCAAACTTCTAGCGATCGGATTTCACTCTAAACTCACCAAATGACTCCTCCCACCATATTATGATGTTGCCCAAGTTTTGGGCTCAATCCGAAATGAACAAGTCTTCCAAATTGGACAATTCAAGTTCAACGGCAGTTCGTTCCTAATTGGGGTGGTTGGTGTATTCCATACTTTTAGCGATTGGATTTCACTCAAAACTAACCAAATGACTCCTCCCACCATATTATGATGTTGCCCAAGTTTTGGGCTCGATCCGAAATCAATAGGTCTTCCAAATTGGACAATTCAAGTTCAAGGGCAGTTCGTTCGTAATTGGAGTGGTTGGTGTATTCCATACTTCTAGCGGTTGAATTTCACTCAAAACTCACCAAATGACTCCTCCCATCATATTATGATGTTGCCCAAGTTTTGGGCTCGATCCGAAATCAATAGGTTTGAGAAATTGGACAATTCAAGTTCAACGGCAGTTCGTTCCTAATTGGAGTGGTTGGAGTATTCCATACTTCTAGTGATTGGATTTCTATCCAAACTCACCAAATGACTCCTCCCACCATATTATGATGTTGCCCAAGTTTGGGGCTCGATCCGAAATCAATAGATGTTCCAAATTGGACAATTCAAGTTGAACGGCAGTTCGTTCCTAATTGGAGTGGTTGGTGTATTCCATACTTCTAGCGATTGGATTTCACTCAAAACTCACCAAATGACTCCTCCCACCATATTATGATGTTGCCCAAGTTTTGGGCTCGATCCGAAATCAATAGGTTTTCCAAATTGGACAATTCAAGTTCAACGGCAGTTCGTTCCTAACTGGAGTGGTTGGTGTATTCCATACGTCTAGCGATTGGATTTCACTCAAAACTCACCAAATGACTCCTCCCACCATATTATGATGTTGCCCAAGTTTTGGGCTCGATCCGAAATCAATAGGTGTGAGAAATTGGACAATTCAAGTTCAACGGCATCTCATTCCTAATTGGAGTGGTTGGTGTATTACATATTTCTGGCGATTGGATTTCACTCAAAACTAACCAAATGACTCCTCCCACCATATTATGATGTTGCCCAAGTTTTGGGCTCGATCCGAAATCAATAGGTGTTCCAAATTGGACAATTCAAGTTCAACGGCAGTTCGTTCCTAATTGGAGTGGTTCGTGTATTCGATACTTCTAGCGATTGGATTTCACCCAAAACTCACCAAACGACTCCTCCCACCATATTATGTTGTTGCCCAAGTTTTGGTCTCGATCCGAAATCAATAGGTCCGAGAAATTGGTCAATTCAATTTCAACGACCGTTCATTCCTCATTGTAGTGGTTGGTGTATTCCGTACGTCTACCGATTGGATTTCACTCAAAACTCACCAAATGACTCCTCCCACCATATTATGATGTTGCCCAAGTTTTGGGGTCGATCCGAAATCAATAGGTGTTCCAAATTGGACAATTCAAGTTCAACGGCCGTTCGTTCCTAATTGGAGTGGTTGGTGTATTCCATATTTCTAGAGATTTGATTTCACCCAAAACTCACCAAATGACTCCTCCCACCATATTATGATGTTGCCCAAGTTTGGGGCTCGATCCGAAATCAATAGGTGTGAGAAATTGGGCAATTCAAGTTCAACGGCAGTTCGTTCCTAATTGGAGTGGTTGGTGTATTCCATATTTCTAGCGATTGGATTTCACTCAAAACTCACCAAATGACTCCTCCCACCATATTATGATGTTGCCCAAGTTTTGGGCTCGATCCGAAATCAATAGGTTTTCCAAATTTCACAATTCAAGTTCAACGACAGTTCGTTCCTAATTGGAGTGGTTGGTGTATTCCATACTTCTAGCGATTGGATTTCACTCAAAACTCACCAAATGACTCCTCCCACCATATTATGATGTTGCCCATGTTTTGGGCTCGATCCGAAATCAATAGGTCTGAGAGATTGGTCAATTTAATTTCAACGACAGTTCGTTCCTAATTGGAGTGGTTGGTGTATTTCATACTTCTAGTGATTGGATTTCACTCAAAACTCACCAAATGACTCCTCCCACCATGTTATGTTGTTGCCCAAGTTTTGGGCTCGATCCGAAATCAATAGGTCCGAGAAATTGGTCAATTCAATTTCGACGACCGTTCATTCCTAATTGTAGTGGTTGGTGTATTCCGTACGTCTACCGATTGGATTTCACTCAAAACTCACCAAATGACTCCTCCCACCATATTATGATGTTGCCCAAGTTTTGGGCTCGATCCGAAATCAATAGGTGTTCCAAATTGGACAATTCAAGTTCAACGGCCGTTCGTTCCTAATTCGAGTGGTTGGTGTATTCCATACTTCTAGCGATTTGATTTCACTCAAAACTCACCAAATGACTCCTCCCACCATATTATGATGTTGCCCAAGTTTGGGGCTCGATCCGAAATCAATAGGTGTGAGAAATTGGGCAATTCAAGTTCAACGGCAGTTCATTCCTAATTGGAGTGGTTGGTGTATTCCATACTTCTAGCGATTGGATTTCACTCAAAACTAACCAAATGACTCCTGCCACCATATTATGATGTTGCCCAAGTTTTGGGCTCGATCCGAAATCAATAGGTGTTCCAAATTGGACAATTCAAGTTCAACGGCAGTGCGTTCCTAACTGGAGTGGTTGGTGTATTCCATACGTCTAGCGAGTGGATTTCACTCAAAACTCACCAAATGACTCCTCCCACCATATTATGATGTTGCCCAAGTTTTGGGCTCGATCCGAAATCCATAGGTGTTCCAAATTGGACAATTCAAGTTCAACGGCAGTTCGTTCCTAACTGGAGTGGTTGGTGTATTCCATACTTCTAGCGATTGGATTTCACTCAAAACTCACCAATGACTCCTCCCACCATATTATGATGTTGCCCAAGTTTTGGGCTCGATCCGAAATCAATAGGTGTGAGAAATTGGACAATTCAAGTTCAACGGCAGTTCGTTCCTAATTGGGGTGGTTGGTGTATTCCATACTTCTAGCGCTTTGATTTCACTCAAAACTCACCAAATGACTCCTCCCACCATATTATGATGTTGCCCAAGTTTGGGGCTCGATCCGAAATCAATAGTCGTGAGAAATTGGGCAATTCAAGTTCAACGGCAGTTCGTTCCTAATTGGAGTGGTTGGTATATTCCATACTTCTAGCGATTGGATTTCACTCAAAACTAACCAAATGACTCCTGCCACCATATTATGATGTTGCCCAAGTTTTGGGCTCGATCCGAAATCAATAGGTGTTCCAAATTGGACAATTCAAGTTCAACGGCAGTTCGTTCCAAACTGGAGTGGTTGGTGTATTCCATACTTCTCGCGATTGGATTTCACTCAAAACTCGCCAAATAACTCCTCCCACCATATTATGTTGTTGCCCAAGTTTTGGGCTCGATCCGAAATCAATAGGTCCGAGAAATTGGTCAATTCAATTTCAACGACCGTTCGTTCCTAATTGTAGTGGTTGGTGTATTCCATACGTCTAGCGATTGGATTTCACTCAAAACTCACCAAACGACTCCCCCCACCATATTATGATGTTGCCCAAGTTTTGGGCTCGATCCGAAATCAATAGGTTTGAGAAATTGGACAATTCAAGTTCAACGGCAGTACGTTCCTAATTGGAGTGGTTGGGGTATTCCATACTTCTAGTAATTGGATTTCACTCAAAACTCACCAAATGACTCATCCCACCATATTATGGTGTTGCCCAAGTTTGGGGCTCGATCCGAAATCAATAGGTGTTCCAAATTGGACAATTCAAGTTCAACGGCAGTTCGTTCCTAATTGGAGTGGTTGGTGTATTCCATACTTCTAGCGATTGGATTTCACTCAAAACTCACCAAATGACTCCTCCCACCATATTATGATGTTGCCCATGTTTTGGGCTCGATCCGAAATCAATAGGTGTTCGAAATTGGACAATTCAAGTTCAACGGCAGTTCGTTCCTAATTGGAGTGGTTGGTGTATTCCGTACTTCTAGCGATTGGATTTCACTCAAAACTCACCAAATGACTCCTCCCACCATATTATGATGTTGCCCAAGTTTTGGGCACGATCCGAAATCAATAGGTTTTCCAAATTGGACAATTCAAGTTCAACGGCTGTTCGTTCCTAATTGGAGTGGTTGGTGTTTTCCATACTTCTAGCGATTGGATTTCACTCAAAACTCACCAAATAACTCCTCCCACCATATTATGTTGTTGCCCAAGTTTTGGGCTCGATCCGAAATCAATAGGTTTAAGAAATTGGTCAATTCAATTTCAACTACAGTTCGTTCCTAATTGGAGTGGTTGGTGTATTCCATACTTCTAGCGATTGGATTTCACTCAAAACTCACCAAATGACTCCTCCCACCATATTATGATGTTGCCCATGTTTTGGGCTCGATCCGAAATCAATAGGTCTAAGAAATTGGTCATTTTAATTTCAACGACAGTTCGTTCCTAATTGGAGTGGTTGGTGTATTCCATACTTCTAGCGATTGGATTTCACTCAAAACTCACCAAATGACTCCTCCCACCGTCTTATGATGTTGCCCATGTTTTGGGCTCGATCCGAAATCAATAGGTGTTCCAAATTGGACAATTCAAGTTGAACGGCAGTTCGTTCCTAATTGGAGTGGTTGGTGTATTCCATACTTCTAGCGATTGGATTTCACTCAAAACTCACCAAATGACTCCTCCCACCATATTATGATGTTGCCCAAGTTTTGGGCTCGATCCGAAATCAATAGGTTTTCCAAATTTCACAATTCAAGTTCAAAGGCAGTTCGTTCCCAACTGGAGTGATTGGTGTATTCCATACGTCTAGCGATTGGATTTCACTCAAAACTCACCAAATGACTCCTCCCACCATATTATGATGTTGCCCAAGTTTTGGGCTCGATCCGAAATCAATAGGTGTGAGAAATTGGACAATTCAAGTTCAACGGCAGCTCGTTCCTAATTGGAGTGGTTGGTGTATTCCATATTTCTGGCGATTGGATTTCACTCAAAACTAACCAAATGACTCCTCCCACCATATCATGATGTTGCCCAAGTTTTGGGCTCGATCCGAAATCAATAGGTGTTCCAAATTGGACAATTCAAGTTGAACGACAGTTCGTTCCTAATTGGAGTGGTTGGTGTATTCCATAGTTCTAGCGATTGGATTTCACTCAAACCTCACCAAATGAATCCTCCCACCATATTATGATGTTGCCCAAGTTTTAGGCTCGATCCGAAATCAATAGGTATGAGAAATTGGACAATTCAAGTTCAACGGCAGTTCGTTCATAATTCGAGTGGTTGGTGTATTCCATACTTCTAGCCATTGGATTTCACTCAAAACTCACCAATTGACTCCTCCCACCATATTATGATGTTTCCCAAGTTTTGGGCTAGATCCGAAATCAATCGGTGTTCCAAATTGGACAATTCAAGTTCAACGGCAGTTCGTTCCTAATTGGAGTGGTTGGTGTATTCCATACTTCTAGGGATTGGATGGCACTCAAAACTCATCAAATGACTCCTCCCACCATATTATCATTTTGCCCAAGTTTTGGCCTCGATCCGAAATCAATAGGTGTTCCAAATTGGACAATTCAAGTTCAACGGCAGTTCGTTCCTAATTGGAGTGGTTGGTGTATTCCATACTTCTAGCGATTGGATTTCACTCAAAACTCACCAAATGACTCCTCCCACCATATTATGATGTTGCGCAAGTTTTGGGCTCGATTCGAACTCAATAGGTGTGAGAAGTTGGACAATTCAAGTTCAACGGCAGTTCGTTCCTAATTGGAGTGGTTGGTGTATTCCATACTTCTGGCCATTGGATTTCACTCAAAACTCACCAAATGACTCCTCCCACCATATTATAACGTTGCCCAAGTTTTGGGCTCGATCCGAAATTAATAGGTGTTCCAAATTGGACAATTCAAGTTCAACGGCAGTTCGTCCCTAATTGGAGTGGTTGGTGTATTCCATACTTCTAGCGATTGGATTTCACTCAAACCTCACCAAATGAATCCTCCCACCATATTATGATGTTGGCCAAGTTTGGGGCTCGATCCGAAATCAATAGGTGTGAGAAATTGGGCAATTCAAGTTCAACGGCAGTTCGTTCCTAATTGGAGTGGTTGGTGTATTCCATACTTCTAGCGATTGGATTTCACTCAAAACTAACCAAATGACTCCTGCCACCATATTATGATGTTGCCCAAGTTTTGGTCTCGATCCGAAATCAATAGGTGTTCCAAATTGGACAATTCAAGTTGAACGACAGTTCGTTCCTAATTGGAGTGGTTGGTGTATTCCATAGTTCTAGCGATTGGATTTCACTCAAACCTCACCAAATGAATCCTCCCACCATATTATGATGTTGCCCAAGTTTTAGGCTCGATCCGAAATCAATAGGTATGAGAAATTGGACAATTCAAGTTCAACGGCAGTTCGTTCCTAATTCGAGTGGTTGGTGTATTCCATACTTCTAGCCATTGGATTTCACTCAAAACTCACCAATTGACTCCTCCCACCATATTATGATGTTTCCCAAGTTTTGGGCTAGATCCGAAATCAATCGGTGTTCCAAATTGGACAATTCAAGTTCAACGGCAGTTCGTTCCTAATTGGAGTGGTTGGTGTATTCCATACTTCTAGCGATTGGATTTCACTCAAAACTCACCAAATGACTCCTCCCACCATATTATGATGTTGCGCAAGTTTTGGGCTCGATCCGAACTCAATAGGTGTGAGAAGTTGGACAATTCAAGTTCAACGGCAGTTCGTTCCTAATTGGAGTGGTTGGTGTATTCCATACTTCTGGCCATTGGATTTCACTCAAAACTCACCAAATGACTCCTCCCACCATATTATAACGTTGCCCAAGTTTTGGGCTCGATCCGAAATCAATAGGTGTTCCAAATTGGACAATTCCAGTTTAACGGCAGTTCGTTCCAAATTGTAGTGGTTGGTGTATTCCATACTTCTAGCCATTGGATTTCACTCAAAACTCACCAAATGACTCCTCCCACCATATTATGATGTTGCCCAAGTTTTGGCTTCGATCCGAAATCAATAGGTGTTCCAAATTGGACAATTCAAGTTCAACGGCAGTTCGTTCCTAATTGGAGTGGTTGGTGTATTGCATACTTCTAGCGATTGGATTTCCCTCAAAACACACCAAATGACTCCTCCCACCATATTATGATCTTGCCCAAGTTTTGGGCTTGATCCGAAATCAATAGGTGTGAGAAATTGGACAATTCAAGTTCAGCGGCAGTTCGTTCCTAATTGGAGTGGTTGGTGTATTCCATACTTCTGGCGATTGGATTTCACTCAAAACTCACCAAATGACTCCTCCCACCATATTATGATGTTGCCCAAGTTTGGGGTTCGATCCAAAATCAATAGGTGCGGGAAATGGGACAATTCAAGTTCAACGGCAGTTCCTTCCTAATTGGAGTGGTTGGTGTATTCCATACTTCTAGCGATTGGATTTCACTCAAAACTCACCAAATGACTCCTCCCGCCATATTATGATGTTGCCCGGGTTTTGGGCTCGATCCGAAATCCATAGGTGTTCGAAATTGGACAATTCAAGTTCAACGGCAGTTCGTTCCTAATTGGAGTGGTTGGTGTATTCCATACTTCTAGCAATTGGATTTCACTCAAAACTCCCCAAATGACTCCTCACACCATATTATGATGTTGCCCAAGTTTGGGGCTCGATCCAAAATCAATAGGTGTGAGAAATTGGACAATTCAAGTTCAACGGCAGTTCGTTCCTAATTGGAGTGGTTGGTGTATTCCATACTTCTAGCAGTTGGATTTCACTCAAAACTCCCCAAATGACTCCTCCCACCATATTATGATGTTGCCCAAGTTTGGGGCTCGATCCAAAATCAATAGGTGTGAGAAATTGGACAATTCAAGTTCAACGGCAGTTCGTTCCTAATGGGAGTGGTTGGTGTATTCCATACTTCTAGAAATTGGATTTCACTCAAAACTCACCAAATGACTCCTCCCACCATATTATGATGTTGCCCAAGTTTGGGGCTCGATCCGAAATCAATAGGTGTGAGAAATTGGACAATTCAAGTTCAACGGCAGTTCGTTCCTAATTGGAGTGGTTGGTGTATTCCATACTTCTAGCGATTGGATAGCACTCAAAACTCATCAAATGACTCCTCCCACCATATTATGATTTTGCCCAAGTTTTGGCCTCGATCCGAAATCAATAGGTGTTCCAAATTGGACAATTCAAGTTCAACGGCAGTTCGTTCCTAATTGGAGTGGTTGGTGTATTGCATACTTCTAGCGATTGGATTTCACTCAAAACTGACCAAATGACTCCTCCCACCATATTATGATCTAGCCCAAGTTTTGGGCTTGATCCGAAATCAATAGGTGTGAGAAATTGGACAATTCAAGTTCAACGACAGTTCGTTCCTAATTGGAGTGGTTGGTGTATTCCATACTTGTAGCGATTGGATTTCACTCAAAACTCACCAAATGACTCCTCCCACCATATTATGATGTTGCCCAAGTTTGGGGATCGATCCGAAATGAATAGGTGTGAGAAATTGGACAATTCAAGTTCAACGGCAGTTCGTTCCTAATTGGAGTGGTTGGTGTATTCCATACTTCTAGCGATTGGATTTCACTAAAAACTCACCAAATGACTCCTCCCACCATATTATGATGTTGCCCAAGTTTTGGGCTAGATCCGAAATAAATAGGTGTTCGAAATTGCACAATTCAAGTTCAACGGCAGTTCGTTCCTAATTGGAGTGGTTGGTGTATTGCATACTTCTAGCGATTGGATTTCACTCAAAACTGACCAAATGACTCCTCCCACCATATTATGATCTAGCCCAAGTTTTGGGATTGATCCGAAATCAATAGGTGTGAGAAATTGGACAATTCAAGTTCAACGACAGTTCGTTCCTAATTGGAGTGGTTGGTGTATTCCATACTTGTAGCGATTGGATTTCACTCAAAACTCACCAAATGACTCATCCCACCATATTATGATGTTGCCCAAGTTTTGGTCTCGATCCGAAATCAGTACGTGTGAGAAATTGGATAATTCAATTTCAACGGCAGTTCGTTCCTAATTGGTGTGGTTGGTGTATTCCATACTTCTAGCGATTGGATTTCACTCAAAACTCAACAAATGACTCCTCCCACCATATTATGATGTTGCGCAAGTTTTGGGCTCGATCAGAAATCAATACGTGTGAGAAATTGGATAATTCAATTTCAACGGCAGTTCGTTCCTAATTGGAGTGGTTGGTGTATTCCATACTTCTAGCGATTGGATTTCACTCAAAACTCACCAAATGACTCCTCCCACCATATTATGGTGTTGCCCAAGTTTGGGCCTCGATCCGAAATAAATACGTGTTCTAAATTGGACAATTCAAGTTCAACGGCACTTCATTCCTAATTGGAGTGGTTGGTGCATTCCGTACTTCTAGCGATTGGATTTCACTCAAAACTCACCAAATGACTCCTCCCACCATATTATAATGTTGCCCAAGTTTTGGAATCGATCCGAAATCAATAGGTCTTCCAAATTGGACAATTCAAGTTCAACGGCAGTTCGTTCCTAATTGGAGAGGTTGGTGTATTCCATACTTCTAGCGATTGGATTTCACTCAAAACTCACCAAATGACTCCTCCCACCATATTATGATGTTGCCCAAGGTTTGGGCTCGATCCGAAATCAATAGGTGTGAGAAATTGGACAATTCAAGTTCAACGGCAGTTCGTTCCGAACTGGAGTGGTTGGTGTATGCCATACTTCTAGCGATTGGATTTCACTCAAAATTCACCAAATGACTCCTCCCACCATATTATGATGTTGCCCAAGTTTTGGGCTCGATCCGAAATCAATACGTGTTCCAAATTGGAGAATTCAAGTTCAACGGCAGTTCGTTCCTAATTCGAATGGTTAGTGTATTCCATACTTCTAGCGATTGGATTTCACTCAAAACTCACCAAATGACTCCTCCCGCCATATAATGATGTTGCCCAAGTTTTGGGCACGATCCGAAATCAATAGGTCTTCCAAATTGGACAATTCAAGTTCAACGGTAGTTCGTTCCTAATTGGAATGGTTGGTGTATTCCATACTTCTAGCGATTGGATTTCACTCAAAACTCACCAAATGACTCCTCCCACCATATTATGATGTTGCCCAGTTTTGGGCTCGATCCGAAATAAGTACGTGTGAGAAATTGGATAATTCAATTTCAACGGCAGTTCGTTCCTAATTGGTGTGGTTGGTGTATTCCATACTTCTAGCGATTGGATTTCACTCAAAACTCAACAAATGACTCCTCCCACCATATTATGATGTTGCGCAAGTTTTGGGCTCGATCAGAAATCAATACGTGTGAGAAATTGGATAATTCAATTTCAACGGCAGTTCGTTCCTAATTGGAGTGGTTGGTGTATTCCATACTTCTAGCGATTGGATTTCACTCAAAACTCACCAAATGACTCCTCCCACCATCTTATGATGTTGCCCAAGTTTTGGGCTCGATCCGAAATCAATAGGTGTGAGAAATTGGACAATTCAAGTTCAACGGCAGTTCGTTCCGAACTGGAGTGGTTGGTGTATGCCATACTTCTAGCGATTGGATTTCACTCAAAATTCACCAAATGACTCCTCCCACCATATTATGATGTTGCCCAAGTTTTGGGCTCGATCCGAAATCAATACGTGTTCCAAATTGGACAATTCAATTTCAACGGCAGTTCGTTCCTAATTGGAGTGGTTGGTGTATTCCATACTTCTAGCGATTGGATTTCACTCAAAACTCACCAAATGACTACTCCCGCCATATTATGATGTTGCCCAAGTTTTGGGCTCGATCCGAAATCAATTGGTGTGAGAAATTGGACAATTCAAGTTCAACGGAAGTTCGTTCCGAATTGGAGTGGTTGGGGTATTCCATACTTCTAGCAATTGGATTTCACTCAAAACTCACCAAATGACTCCTCCCACCATATTATAATGTTGCCCAAGTTTTGGGCTTGATCCGAATTCAACAGGTGTGAGAAATTGGACAATTCAAGTTCAACGGCAGTTCGTTCCTAACTGGAGCGGTTCGGGTATTCCATACTTCTAGCGATTGGATTTCACTCAAAACTCACCAAATGACTCCTCCCACCATATTATGATTTTGCCCAAGTTTTGGGCTCGATCCGAATTCAACAGGTGTGAGAAATTTGTCAATTCAATTTCAACGACAGTTCTTTCCTAATTGGAGTGATTGGTGTATTCCACACTTCTACCGATTGGATTTCACTCAAAACTCACCAAATGACTCCTCCCACCATATTATGATGTTGCCCAAGTTTTGGGCTCGATCCGAAATCAATAGGTCTTCCAAATTGCACAATTCAAGTTCAACGGCAGTTCGTTCCTAATTTGAGTGGTTGGTGTATTCCATACTTCTAGCGATTGGATTTTACTAAAAACTCCCCAAATGACTCCTCCCACCATATTATGATGTTGCCCAAGTTTTGGGCTCGATCCGAAATCAATGGGGGTTCCAAATTGGACAATTCAAGTTCAACGGCAGTTCGTTCCTAATTGGAGTGGTTGGTGTATTCCATACTTCTAGCGATTGGATTTCACTCAAAACTCAACAAATGACTCCCACCACCATATTATGATGTTGCCCAAGTTTTGGGCTCGATCAGAAATCAATACGTGTGAGAAATTGGATAATTCAATTTCAACGGCAGTTCGTTCCTAATTGGAGTGGTTGGTGTATTCCATACTTCTAGCGATTGGATTTCCCTCAAAACTCACCGAATGACTCCTCCCACCATATTATGATGTTGCCCAAGTTTTGGGCTCGATCAGAAATCAATAGGTCTTCCAAATTGGACAATTCAATTTCAACGACAGTTCTTTCCTAATTGGAGTGGTTGGTGTATTCCGTACTTCTAGCGATTGGATTTCACCCAAAACTCACCAAATGACTCCTCCCACCATATTATGATGTTGCCCAAGTTTTGGGCTCGATCCGAAATCAATAGGTGTGAGAAATTGGACAATTGAAGTTCAACGGCAGTTCGTTCCTAACTGGAGCGGTTCGGGTATTCCATACTTCTAGCGATTGGATTTCCCTCAAAACTCAACAAATGACTCCCCCCACCATATTATGATGTTGCCCAAGTTTTGGGCTCGATCAGAAATCAATACGTGTGAGAAATTGGATAATTCAATTTCAACGGCAGTTCGTTCCTAATTGGAGTGGTTGGTGTATTCCATACTTCTAGCGATTGGATTTCCCTCAAAACTCACCAAATGACTCCTCCCACCATATTATGATGTTGCCCAAGTTTTGGGCTCGATCCGAATTCGATAGGTGTGAGAAATTGGTCAATTCAATTTCAACGACAGTTCTTTCCAAATTGGAGTGGTTGGTGTATTCCATACTTCTAGCGATTGGATTTCACTCAAAACTCACCAAATGACTCCTCCCACCATATTATGATGTTGCCCAAGTTTTGGGCTCGATCCGAATTCAAAAGGTGTGAGAAATTGGTCAATTCAATTTCAACGACAGTTCTTTCCTAATTGGAGTGGTTGGTGTATTCCGTACTTCTAGCGATTGGATTTCACCCAAAACTCACCAAATGACTCCTCCCACCATATTATGATGTTGCCCAAGTTTTGGGCTCGATCCGAAATCAATAGGTCTTCCAAATTGGACAATTCAAGTTCAACGGCAGTTCGTTCCTAATTGGAATGGTTGGTGTATTCCATACTTCTAGCGATTGGATTTCACTCAAAACTCACCAAATGACTCCTCCCACCATATTATGATGTTGCCCAAGTTTGGGGCTCGATCCGAAATCAATAGGTGTGAGAAATTGGTCAATTCAAGTTCAACGGCAGTTCGTTCCTAATTGGAGTGGTTGGGGTATTCCATACTTTTAGCGATTGGATTTCACTCAAAACTCACCAAATGACTCCTCCCACCATATTATGATGTTGCCCAAGTTTGGGGCTCGATCCGAAATCAATAGGTGTTAGAAATTGGTCAATTCAAGTTCAACGGCAGTTCGTTCCAAATTGGAGTGGTTGGGGTATTCCATACTTCTAGCAATTGGATTTCACTCAAAACTCACCAAATGACTCCTCCCACCATATTATGATGTTGCCCAAGTTTGGGGCTCGATCCGAAATCAATAGGTGTGAGAAATTGGACAATTCAAGTTCAACGGCAGTTCGTTCCTAATTTGAGTGGTTGGTGTATTCCATACTTCTAGCGATTGGATTTCACTTAAAACTCACCAAATGAATCCTCCCACCATATTATGATGTTGCCCAAGTTTTGGAATCGATCCGAAATCAATACGTCTTCCAAATTGGACAATTCAAGTTCAACGGCAGTTCGTTCCTAATTGGAGTGGTTGGTGTATTCCATACTTCTAGCGATTGGATTTCACTCAAAACTCACCAAATGACTCCTCCCACCATATTATGATGTTGCCCAAGTTTTGGGTTCGATCCGAATTCAATAGGTGTGAGAAATTGGTCAATTCAATTTCAACGACAGTTCTTTCCTAATTGGAGTGGTTGGTGTATTCCAAACTTCTAGCGATTGGATTTCACTGAAAACTCACCAAATGACTCCTCCCACCATATTATGATGTTGCCCAAGTTTTGGGCTTGATCCGAAATGAACAGATCTTCCAAATTGGACAATTCAAGTTCAACGGCAGTTCGTTCCTAATTGGAGTGGTTGATGTATTCCATACTTCTAGCGATTGGATTTCACTTAAAACTCCCCAAATGACTCCTCCCACCATATTATGATGTTGCCCAAGTTTTGGGCTCGATCCGAAATCAATTGGTGTGAGAAATTGGACAATTCAAGTTCAACGGCAGTTCGTTCCTAATTGGAGTGGTTGGGGTATTCCATACTTCTAGCAATTGGATTTCACTCAAAACTCACCAAATGACTCCTCCCACCATATTATGATGTTGCCCAAGTTTTGGGCTCGATCCGAAATCAATAGGAGTGAGAAATTGGACAATTCGAGTTGAACGGCAGTTCGTTCCTAATTGGAGTGGTTGGGGTATTCCATACCTCTAGCAATTGGATTTCACTCAAAACTCACCAAATGACTCCTCCCACCATATTATGATGTTGCCCAAGTTTGGGGCTCGATCCGAAATCAATAGGTCTTCCAAATTGGACAATTCAAGTTCAACGGCAGTTCGTTCCTAATTGGAGCGGTTGGTGTATTCCATACTTCTAGCGATTGATTTCACTCAAAACTCACCAAATGACTCCTCCCAACATATTATGATGTTGCCCAAGTTTTGGGCTCGATCCGAATTCAATAGGTGTGAGAAATTGGTCAATTCAATTTCAACGACAGTTCTTTCCTAATTGGAGTGGTTGGTGTATTCCAAACTTCTAGCGATTGGATTTCACTCAAAACTCACCAAATGACTCCTCCCACCATATTATGATGTTGCCCAAGTTTTGGGCTCGATCCGAAATGAACAGGTCTTCCAAATTGGACAATTCAAGTTCAACGGCAGTTCGTTCCTAATTGGAGTGGTTGGTGTATTCCATACTTCTAGCGATTGGATTTCACTCAAAACTCACCAAATGGCTCCTCCCACCATATTATGATGTTGCCCAAGTTTGGGGCTCGATCCGAAATCAATAGGTCTTCCAAATTGGACAATTCAAGTTCAACGGCAGTTCGTTCCTAATTGGAGCGGTTGGTGTATTCCATACTTCTAGCGATTGATTTCACTCAAAACTCACCAAATGACTCCTCCCAACATATTATGATGTTGCCCATGTTTTGGGCTCGATCCGAATTCAATAGGTGTGAGAAATTGGACAATTCAAGTTCAACGGCAGTTCGTTCCTAATTGGAGTGGTTGGGGTATTCCATACTTCTAGCAATTGGATTTCACTCAAAACTCACCAAATGACTCCTCCCACCGTATTATGATGTTGCACAAATTTGGGGCTCGATCCGAAATCAATAGGTGTGAGAAATTGGACAATTCAAGTTCAACGGCAGTTCGTTCCTAATTGGAGTGTTTGGTGTATTCCATACTTCTAGTGATTGGATTTCACTCAAAACTCACCAAATGACTCCTCCGACCATATTATGATGTTGCCCAAGTTCTGGGCTCCATCCGAAATCAATAGGTGTGAGAAATTGGACAATTCAAGTTCAACGGCAGTTCGTTCCTAATTGGAGTGGTTGGTGTATTCCATACTTCTAGCGATTGGATTTCACTCAAAACTCACCAAATGACTCCTCCCACCATATTATGATGTTGCCCAAGTTTTGGGCTCGATCCGAAATCAATAGGTGTGAGAAATTGGTCAATTCAATTTCAACGAAAGTTCGTTCCTAATTGGAGTGGTTGGTGTATTCCAAACTTCTAGCGATTGGATTTCAATCAAAACTCACCAAATGACTCCTCCCACCATATTATGATGTTGCCCAAGTTTTGGGCTCGATCCGAAATCAATAGGTGTGAGAAATTGGACAATTCAAATTCAACGGCAGTTCGTTCCTAATTGGCGTGGTTGGTGTATTCCATACTTCTAGCGATTGGATTTCACTCAAAACTCACCAAATGACTCCTCCCACCATATTACGATGTTGCCCAAGTTTGGGGCTCGATCCGAAATCAATAGGTGTGAGAAATTGGACAATTCAAGTTCAACGGCAGTTCCTTCCTAATTGGAGTGGTTGGTGTATTCCATACTTCCAGCGATTGGATAGCACTCAAAACTCATCAAATGACTCCTCCCACCATATTATGATTTTGCCCAAGTTTTGGCCTCGATCCGAAATCAATAGGTGTTCCAAATTGGACAATTCAAGTTCAACGGCAGTTCGTTCCTAATTGGAGTGGTTGGTGTATTGCATACTTCTAGCGATTGGATTTCACTCAAAACTGACCAAATGACTCCTCCCACAATATTATGATCTAGCCCAAGTTTTGGGCTTGATCCGAAATCAATAGGTGTGAGAAATTGGACAATTCAAGTTCAACGGCAGTTCGTTCCTAATTGGAGTGGTTGGTGTATTCCATACTTCTAGCGATTGGATTTCACTCAAAACCCACCAAATGACTCCTCCCACCATATTATGATGTTGCCCAAGTTTGGGGCTCGATCCGAAATCAATAGGTGTGAGAAATTGGACAATTCAAGTTCAACGGCAGTTCGTTCCTAATTGGAGAGGTTGGTGTATTCCATACTTCTAGCGATTGGATTTCACTAAAAACTCACCAAATGACTCCTCCCACCATATTATGATGTTGCCCAAATTTTGGGCTAGATCCGAAATCAATAGGTGTTCGAAATTGCACAATTCAAGTTCAACGGCAGTTCGTTCCTAATTGGAGTGGTTGGTGTATTGCATACTTCTAGCGATTGGATTTCACTCAAAACTCACCAATTGACTCCTCCCACCATATTATGATGTTGCCCAAGTTTTGGGCTCGATCCGAAATCAGTACGTGTGAGAAATTGGACAATTCAAGTTCAACGGGAGTTCGTTCCTAATTGGAGTGGTTGGTGTATTCCATACTTCTAGCGATTGGATAGCACTCAAAACTCATCAAATGACTCCTCCCACCATATTATGATTTTGCCCAAGTTTTGGCCTCGATCCGAAATCAATAGGTGTTCCAAATTGGACAATTCAAGTTCAACGGCAGTTCGTTCCTAATTGGAGTGGTTGGTGTATTGCATACTTCTAGCGATTGGATTTCACTCAAAACTGACCAAATGACTCCTCCCACCATATTATGATCTAGCCCAAGTTTTGGGCTTGATCCGAAATCAATAGGTGTGAGAAATTGGACAATTCAAGTTCAACGGCAGTTCGTTCCTAATTGGTGTGGTTGGTGTATTCCATACTTCTAGCGATTGGATTTCACTCAAAACTCACCAAATGACTCCTCCCACCATATTACGATGTTGCCCAAGTTTGGGGCTCGATCCGAAATCAATAGGTGTGAGAAATTGGACAATTCAAGTTCAACGGCAGTTCGTTCCTAATTGGAGAGGTTGGTGTATTCCATACTTCTAGCGATTGGATTTCACTAAAAACTCACCAAATGACTCCTCCCACCATATTATGATGTTGCCAAAGTTTTGGGCTAGATCCGAAATCAATAGGTGTTCGAAATTGCACAATTCAAGTTCAACGGCAGTTCGTTCCTAATTGGAGTGGTTGGTGTATTGCATACTTCTAGCGATTGGATTTCACTCAAAACTCACCAAATGACTCCTCCCACCATATTATGATGTTGCCCAAGTTTTGGGCTCGATCCGAAATCAGTACGTGTGAGAAATTGGACAATTCAATTTCAACGGCAGTTCGTTCCTAATTGGTGTGGTTGGTGTATTCCATACTTCTAGCGATTGGATTTCACTCAAAACTCAACAAATGACTCCTCCCACCATACAGCCCAAGTTTTGGGCTCGATCAGAAATCAGTACGTGTGAGAAATTGGATAATTCAATTTCAACGGCAGTTCGTTCCTAATTGGAGTGGTTGGTGTATTCCATACTTCTAGCGATTTGATTTCCGTCAAAACTCACCAAAAGACTCCTCCCACCATATTATGATGTTGCCCAAGTTTTGGGCCCGATCCGAATTCGATAGATGTGAGAAATTGGTCAATTCAATTTCAACGTCAATTCTTTCCTAATTGGAGTGGTTGGTGTATTCCATACTTCTAGCGATTGGATTTCACTCAAAACTCACCAAATGACTCCTCCCACCATATTATGATGTTGCCGAAGTTTTGGGCTCGATGCGAAATCAATAGGTGTGAGAAATTTGAAACAATTCAAGTTCAACAGCAGTTCGTTCCTAATTGGAGTGGTTGGTGTATTCCATACTTCTAGCGATTGGATTTCACTCAAAACTCACCAAATGACTCCTCCCACCATCTTATGATGTTGCCCAAGTTTTGGGCTCGATCCGAAATCAATAGGTCTACCAAATTGGACAATTCAAGTTCAATGGCAGTTCATTCCTAATTAGAGTGGTTGGTGTATTCCATACTTCTAGCGAAAATTGTTGCATTCCTAAGAGGACACAAATTAATGTGCAAACAACCAATTAAAAATACCCGCAAGTGCACGGATCTATCGAAGTATAGATTATGTAAGTACGGGGTCGATCCCACGAAGAACTTGTCGGCTTCCTATAAGTTCTAATTTGAGTACGTAAAGAACACTTAATTGACACACCACAAATGCAAAATGGAAACTAAAAATGAGTAAAGAAGTGTAAAAGAAATGAAACAATACAAGAAAACTAGAGAAAAACACAAACAGCACTTTCTATCACCCTTTTATCACCATTTGGACAGATTCGTTTTTCTATTTTACCAGTTTCGACCTCTGTCCAGTGTTTTGCCTATAACTTTCCAACCGTTTATCCAAATTTCACGTTCTTTATACGGTTGGAATCAGCACAGAAAATGGAAGAACACAACGCGGACCAAAAGTCCAAAAAAGTTACTAAAATAAACAGAATTCAGTAAACAAGACACACAACGTATCAAACACACAACTCACACACACATTGGGGGGGAGGGGTTTTGGTTTGGTTCAACTGACCTATTTCTATTGCATGAAAGTAAATGGACTTTGAATTTAAATGAGAATAGCAGAGATGAATTATCAAATTGTGAAATTAAAATGTAACAAACACTAGGGTTTCGGAATCCACCCTAAACAATTCTACCAAAGTTCATGAATACTCAAGTGATGAACTCTAAATGTGTTGATGAAGATGTTCGCAATCAAGACCATGGGTAGTGGCTCAAGACGCATTGATTCTCTCTAATATACGTAAAGTGCATGGTTCGTGCTACAATACTTGTGCCCTCCCCATAACCGAACCTAGGTATGGTTCGTACTTCGATTCAATTACAAGGAGAACCCATTAAGTTCAAAGAGAATATGAACATCACAAGAATCCTAATAGCATGGTGTTTACATTAGGTATTCAAGAAACCAATTCACATGGATGATTCTTACTTCATCCATTTATTGCTTAGGATAACATGAAGATACACATAATCCCAACAATCTCAAGAAGCATGCTTTCAAAGATGGCCAACCAAGGAAAAACACACATCAAGGATAGATTAATTTGGTGAATTGGAATTCATCAACAATATCTAGAAATTCATACACTCAAGTATCAAAACAATAAGGTAATCATGTTTAGGGCTTCAACCTAAGCCCTAGCTATGGAGTTTAGTTGCTCATACTTATTCCAAATACAAATTCAAAATAAAATTAGAAAGAGTTTACAGATTTTGAGAAAATGATGAAAGCTTCAAGGTCATCAATGGTGGAAGCCTTCTTCTCCACTTTGCTTGGCTGCACCTTGGCTTCTCCTAGCTCCAAACTCTCCAAAATCTGCTCTCAATGTGTAGAATCATAGAATGAATTGGCTACCCACGTTCAAAACCTCCCCCAAAATCTGATTGCACTTTCCTTTCCATTGCCCATCAATTTCCAGCTCACAAATATAATATAAAACTCATACTTTCCTTAAAGCCTTTGCCCTTGTCCCCTTGCCATGATGAAGCTTTGTCCTCACAAAGATGCCAAAAGCTTCAGAAAATATCTCATTTACAAAGGTAATTCCTTGTTACCAAGAGTTATGGTAACAAGAAATTAAGATGACACAAAGGAGGTAAAAGCTGGCCAAATCCGGATTTCCAGAGCTGTGGTAACATGCTGGATTGGTTGGATAGGCAATACTTGTCCAATGGAGCTCAAATTTGGATATGTTGTAGTTAACATCCATTGGAACAAGTCTCATGAAGATCATGACCTCATCCGAGCACCAGAGCATGTTGATCCCAGGCCAAGAAGTTGACCTACGAAAATGAACAAAAACAGAATTTATAACTAATAATGCACTTTTAGCTCATTTTCATCACAACCAAGGTAAAATCTAAGAAAACACAAAAAAGAAGTAAAAAGCTATAAAATGTCAAGAACTAACTCAAAATAGTGGGTGAATAACATGAAAAATCATGTGTAAAAAATGAACCGAACAAACTTCCCAAACTTATCTTTTGCTAGTCCTCGAGCAAAACAGAAACTAAAACAAGACTCGAAACAAACTTTCCGAACACTTTCCAAAGAGAGAGCGACTCATGCAAACGACTCAAAAGTTTTCACAAGAAAAACTCAGTTTAGACATTATTCACAAGGCAGCAAAGTTCAGAACACAACATGTTCAAAGTGTAGTAGTGTGATGGCCAAATGGAACTCATTCTCCAATTTCAGTTTTCACACAACTTCAAAAATCATACCAAGCACAAATGTAACTTCAAATCTCACAAAAGTTGTCCTCTCACAAATGAATCACTCGGAAGAGGGGTACAATGCATCACTCAATAGTAAATATGAGAATAGAGTTAAACCATACGGGACTTAACTCACAATTGGCAAGATGAAAAACATGCATGAATATGATCTCAAGAAGGATGCCAAACACTTAAAAGCAGAATGTGTACAATTCAACCACATGACATTTAGGATCAATTTAGGTCTTTATTATAGGTTGTAATGGGGCTAAGGGTGTAAGGTGAGTGAGAAATGAAGGATATGGATACAACAAAGTCCAAGGAACTCACAATGTAAGAGCATATAATCGTTGACTAAAAGACTTTGAAACATCACGCTTGAGATTTTCATTCATGTTTTTTTAGGTGATCAAATAGACCACAAAGCCTTATACCTCCACTAATTATGATTCACACTCCTTCCTTCCATTCGAACAACCAAGAAACATGAAATTGAATTTGAAACCATTGCCACCACAACTTTTCTCTTTTCTTTCACCCTTTGAGTGAAGTACTCTTCTTTTTTTTTTTTTTTTTTTTTTTTTTTTTTTTTTGAAATGTAATAACAAACTTCCCAAACTTAGCATGAAAAACACATCTAAATTAAAGCTCACGAGTTCCTTAGAAAGGTAAATTCTTGTTTTTCAGGCTAAGGCTAGAAGTAAAAATTGGTTACTTGAAAGAAAAGGCATACATATAGGCTCAAGGTGGTTAACAATGGAAAATCATGCTTACGCATGCATAGGGTTAGCTTGAAAGGCACAAACGGTCCAAAGAGGGCCTTAATATCATTTCTCAAATGTCATGTAATCAAATTGCACAATAATGAATGTCTTTTAAGTGCTCAACCAAGTCAATGAATAATGAGATCAAACAACAACTCGGATGACAAGAAAAAAAAAGAATACGTGTATAACACTCATGAATTGAAGCAAAAGGCTCAAAGCTCACATTATTTATGGTTATACAAGTCTAATTCATGCTTGATACAATTCTTTGGATCATGCAAGTCCCTCAAAAGGAGAATTATGAAACAAATGGCAAGTGCATAGAGGGTTTCAAACATATCATGCTAGAACGATGCCATTTAGTGAATAACAAATTTTTTATTTTATTATTTTTTTTTATTATTATTTTTTTTAATACAAAATTTTCAATCAAGTCATGTAAACATTCATCGCAATCTCATCATATATGTCCGGAAAGTGACTTGAAAACAAAAAGACTCAAAACAGAAAAGAAAACAAAATAAAATAAAGTAAGAATTTAAGTGAAACGAAAAAGACTTGCTATCCCTTCCCAAACTTAGAAATAAACATTGTCCTCAATGTTAAAGAATTTAGGCATCAACAATGTTATAACAAGAAATAAAGGGAATAAATCAAGTAAATACAAGAACACACAAGAAAAACAATTACAACACAGTTGCAAAACAAAACAAAACAAAATAACACCAAACAAAACCAAACAGTAAGCCCTAACAATAGCCCTACGCACGCAGAAATCCAACCCAAAGAAACGCACAAACCAAAATGAAAGCCCAACCCAAACGAAAGCCCAAAAGCGAAGAGAGTAATAAGACAAAGAAACCAAGTCAGAAGCACAAAGAGCGAGAACTCAGAAAAATAGAAAAAATGGGCCCCGATGTCTCGGCACCTGTGAGTCACGGGATACAAAGTGAGAGACGTGTCGACAAGCAGAGGTCTCTCTCACGGTCCCAAGCCAGAATTATTGGCTTCATAGGAAGGCGTGACGACTTTCGTTTCTCAAAAGCGCTGAAAGGCGGAACTGTAATTAAAGGGGTTGGGGACCAGGTGAGGTGACCTAAGGGGATAGGCCGTAAGGGCCGCGCAAAACGCAGAAGCGCAGTGTCTAGGGTTACAAAGAAACTAACTCTATAAAAGAAGAAGAGAAAGAGTTGGGGAAAAACACACAAACGTAGAAACACACAACAGAGAAAAGAAAGAACAAAAGAAAAGAAAGTTCAAATGGCTTCTTCCTACCCATTCTCGTTGGATCTCAACCTAGCTCCACCGACTCAGACTCGGGGCCAAGCAGTGGCACCAGTGTGGATGCCCTACTTTGCCTCTGCACGGGGGCACGTGACAGTGAATGACTCGATACTGCTGGACAACGATGTTGCCCTTGGAGTTGCTAGAAATCTAGTGACTCCCACGGATATACGGGTGCTGGGATCAAGGGATGACAACCGGGTCGTGAGCGATGCTCTGGCACTAAGCGTGCAAAGCACTGCAACAGTCGCAAGTGTGGGTCATCGCCTACTTGCGAAGTCCCATGAGGTGGAGGTGCTAAGAGGTCAGTTGGCGGCAGAGCGAAGTATGGTTGAAGAGTGCCAGAGTATTATTAAAAGTTTAAAAACAGAAAGGGCAAGGATACTAGAGGTGAATCGACACCAGCTGGAGGCGTTGCGGGAAGAGAACAAAAATCTCTCAAAGATGGTAAGTGTTTATGCCCATGACATGAGAAAGCAGCTGGAGGACATAGACCGACCGGGTAAACGCAAGAAAACAGATCGCGAGAGTAGGTACGCTCAAGCTAAGAGTGCGATCTTTGGGAGCTCGAGTGATGAGCCCCAAGAGGCTGTGCGTGAAGCCCCGGAAGAGGATAGCCATAGGGCTAAACTCAAAGGTCCAATGGCCGAGAAACCGAGCACTGTGAAAGAATAATTGCTAATGTATTAGTGGTGTGCCTGGTTGTCTTTGCCCTTTCCGTGTATTTGTTTTTTTTTTTTGTTTTTTTTTGTTTTGTTTTGTTTTTTTTTTAATTTTTAAATTTCTCGTTTCCGGAAATAAAAGAAAAGAAAGTTGCAAAAGACAAAGAAGAAAAACAAAACGCACTTCCCAAACCGGAATAAAAGGAATGCGACAAACGAAAAAGACACAAATCACACTTCCCCAACTGAAATAAAACAAAAACGACAAACTAAAAAGAAATCAAAACATAATGCACCAGAAAACAGGGAGGAAAAGAAAGCAAAGCGAAAGTAGAAATGCTTCCCCTTTTAACTGGACGCAACCGCAAATTGCACAGGAAATGCAAAGTGGTGTCGGCTCCCTTATGAGCATATGTCTATTTAAACCATTTCTCGGTTGAAAGAAGGAGCATCCTGCATTTCAACCTGCAAACTCAAGAAAAACCATCAAAAAGCCCAGACAGAAAAATCAATGGCATCCCCAGATATGCTTGTTGATGACCTTAACCTTGAGTTGTCGCTTGCACCACCAAATGCCCAGATACGGGCTCCTCCAAACCCTATCTTCCCAAACTCCTCATACCACCATGGCTCGGCCTCAAACTTCTCTGAGGCGGTGCCGTGTAGGGCAGTACTGCCGGAAGGCATGACTGTCAGCAGACTTACAGTTGCAGATCATCTGCATGTGGCGCAGAGGTCTGACAGGATGGCAGTGGACGAGTCCCACAATCTAACCGTGCTCAACGCGGTCTCGGCCACAAATTTGGGCATGCGCCTACTGGCGAGAACACGAGAGTGCGGGGCACTGAGTGAGGAGGTGGCGGCCCTGAAAGCTCTGGTGGCGGACCTGCAGAAGCGGCTCTACAGTGCCAACCAGCATGTAGAGATGCTGCAAAAAAGGAATGATGATCATGTAGAGCTGCTGCAGATTCTACAAGCAAGAACAGATAGAGGCAATTAGCAGAAGCCTCAGGTGGTGCAAAATGCAACAATGAACATGTGATTGAGAAATTTATGTTTTTTTTTTTTTTTTTTTTTTTTTTTTTTTCAAGTTTGTGTTTGGAATCACATGTATGGAATGAAATAAGCATTTGAGCCAAAGTTCAGTGTGTGCAATCATGAAGCAATCTAGTTCCCAAACTTAACAACAAAATAGAAACACAAACAAGTAAAGGAAAGTAAAAGTAAGAAAAACAAAGAGAAACAACAAGAAAATCGAAATTACCTTGGTTGGAGATTGAAATCCTAACTCAAAAGGAAAATAAATAAATAAAGTAAAATAAAAGTAAGTTTGAGTCTAGAGAAACTCCACTTTGAAGCGATTAGGACGAAAACAAACTTCTTCTATTCACCTTGGGTTGCCTCCCAAGAAGCGCTAAGTTTAAAGTCTTTTGCCGGACTTCCAACATACTTGGGTCACTTGGGGGGTTTTGGCTCAATCGCCTCCTTGTGCCGAACATGAAGTTTCTTCAAATCCCTTTGCCATCTAATCAACCCATTTCGTATTCTTTTCTTTTTATGCACATGAGTAGGTTTCAAAAGCAATTTTAAGCGCTCTTCAATACGTGGATTAGATGGAGGAGGCACATATTTAGGGTCGGGTGGCCTTCTCATTTGAGTAGAAGGAGTGACATTGAACATATGATTGGTGCTTGGAACATGGATGTTCAGCTTGTCTTCCTTTAGTACTTCAAAAACAGAATATGGCATTAGATTAATTGAAGCACCGAAATCAATTAAAGGTTCCTCAAACAATTTATCACCAACTATACAAGGAATTGTGAAACTTCCTGGATCTTGCAAATTGGGAGGAAGCTTCCTTTGCAAAACAGCAGAAACCTCTTCCGTTAATGCAACAGTTTCGCATTCCTTGAGCTTGTTTGCATCCAAGGAAGGAATATTGACTTGCACTTGCTTGAAAGTTTCTAATATGTCCTTGGCATGTTGATTTTTCCTAGAACTCATCAACCTGTGAGGAAAAGGAGCATGTAAGATATCTTCATCAGTAGGTTCACGACTTACCTTCTCCTTTCTTGCCCTTCTTGCAAGTTCATGCTTTGGGATCCATTCGGATGAAGAAGCTGCTTGTTTATCTTTCTCTTTGTTGCTTCCATCCTTTTCTTTAGGCTCAGTCACTTGTTCAACCTGCATGTCATCAACATTGTGAATCAAATTTTTAGAACCATCAATTTCACCAATTACCTTACCAGTTCTCAAGGTAACTGCTTGAACATGCTCATGCCCGGTTGGTATCACTGTTTGGTTAGGCATCATCCCAACTTCCCTTTTACTCAAAGCTATAGCAATTTGCCCCACTTGATTTTCTAGATTGGCAATGGCCTTATTCATTTTCTGCATGTGGGTATCATTCCTCTGCATGTGAGTGTCATTCCTCTGCATGATGAAATTATCTGTGTTTCTAACCATTGAAGCAACAACTTCTTCCAAAGTTGGTCCTTGAGGTGGTTGATGAGATTGACTAAGTGGTGGTGGAGTATAATATTGGGGTTGACCATAAGGTGGACAAGTATTATGTTGGCCTTGATATGGTTGATATGACCCTTGTTGAAAATTTGGATTGTCGGTCCACCAGAAGTTTGAATGATTTCTCCAATCCGGATTGTATGTTTGTCGGAAATATTCATTCATAGGCAACTCATTATGAAATGAGCCAAAAACATTTGCTTCCTCCATCACAAATTTATTGGAGTATTCTTACATAGTAAGTTCCACAATTTCAGTTGCGTCTGCCATTGGAGATGGTGGAGGTGACTCCTCGGATGTTCCTATAAGAAAAAGAAACAAAAACAAATCAAGATAAAATGAAACAACAATCAATAAACAAAAATAAAACTAAGTACTCTAAACATACTCAAACAAAACAGATAAGCAACCGTGCCAGTTCCCCGGCAACGGCGCCAAAAATTGTTGCATTCCTAAGAGGACACAAATTAATGTGCAAACAACCAATTAAAAATACCCGCAAGTGCACGGATCTATCGAAGTATAGATTATGTAAGTACGAGGTCGATCCCACGAAGAACTTGTCGGCTTCCTATAAGTTCTAATTTGAGTACGTAAAGAACACTTAATTGACACACCACAAATGCAAAATGGAAACTAAAAATGAGTAAAGAAGTGTAAAAGAAATGAAACAATACAAGAAAACTAGAGAAAAACACAAACAGCACTTTCTATCACCCTTTTATCACCATTTGGACAGATTCGTTTTTCTATTTTTCCAGTTTCGACCTCTGTCCAGTGTTTTGCCTATAACTTTCCAACCGTTTATCCAGAATTCAGTAAACAAGACACACAACGTATCAAACACACAACTCACACACACATTGGGGAGGAGGGGTTTTGGTTTGGTTCAAGTGACCTATTTCTATTGCATGAAAGTAAATGGACTTTGAATTTAAATGAGAATAGCAGAGATGAATTATCAAATTGTGAAATTAAAATGTAACAAACACTAGGGTTTCGGAATCCACCCTAAACAATTCTACCAAAGTTCATGAATACTCAAGTGATGAACTCTAAATGTGTTGATGAAGATGTTCGCAATCAAGACCATGGGTCGTGGCTCAAGACGCATTGATTCTCTCTAATATACGTAAAGTGCATGGTTCGTGCTACAATACTTGTGCCCTCCCCATAACCGAACCTAGGTATGGTTCGTACTTCGATTCAATTACAAGGAGAACCCATTAAGTTCAAAGAGAATATGAACATCACAAGAATCCTAATAGCATGGTGTTTACATTAGGTATTCAAGAAACCAATTCACATGGATGATTCTTACTTCATCCATTTATTGCTTAGGATAACATGAAGATACACATAATCCCAACAATCTCAAGAAGCATGCTTTCAAAGATGGCCAACCAAGGAAAAACACACATCAAGGATAGATTAATTTGGTGAATTGGAATTCATCAACAATATCTAGAAATTCATACACTCAAGTATCAAAACAATAAGGTAATCATGTTTAGGGCTTCAACCTAAGCCCTAGCTATGGAGTTTAGTTGCTCATACTTATTCCAAATACAAATTCAAAATAAAATTAGAAAGAGTTTACAGATTTTGAGAAAATGATGAAAGCTTCAAGGTCATCAATGGTGGAAGCCTTCTTCTCCACTTTGCTTGGCTGCACCTTGGCTTCTCCTAGCTCCAAACTCTCCAAAATCTGCTCTCAATGTGTAGAATCATAGAATGAATTGGCTACCCACGTTCAAAACCTCCCCCAAAATCTGATTGCACTTTCCTTTCCATTGCCCATCAATTTCCAGCTCACAAATATAATATAAAACTCATACTTTCCTTAAAGCCTTTGCCCTTGTCCCCTTGCCATGATGAAGCTTTGTCCTCACAAAGATGCCAAAAGCTTCAGAAAATATCTCATTTACAAAGGTAATTCCTTGTTACCAAGAGTTATGGTAACAAGAAATTAAGATGACACAAAGGAGGTAAAAGCTGGCCAAATCCGGATTTCCAGAGCTGTGGTAACATGCTGGATTGGTTGGATAGGCAATACTTGTCCAATGGAGCTCAAATTTGGATATGTTGTAGTTAACATCCATTGGAACAAGTCTCATGAAGATCATGACCTCATCCGAGCACCAGAGCATGTTGATCCCAGGCCAAGAAGTTGACCTACGAAAATGAACAAAAACAGAATTTATAACTAATAATGCACTTTTAGCTCATTTTCATCACAACCAAGGTAAAATCTAAGAAAACACAAAAAAGAAGTAAAAAGCTATAAAATGTCAAGAACTAACTCAAAATAGTGGGTGAATAACATGAAAAATCATGTGTAAAAAATGAACCGAACAATTGGATTTCACTCAAAACTCACCAAATGACTCCTCCCACCATATTATGATGTTGCCCAAGTTTTGGGCTCGATCCGAAATCAATAGGTGTGAGAAATTGGACAATTCAAGTTCAACGGCAGTTCGTTCCTAATTGGAGTGGTTGGGGTATTCCATACTTCTAGCATTTGGATTTCACTCAAAACTCCCCAAATGACTCCTCCCACCATATTATGATGTTGCCCAAGTTTGGGGCTCGATCCGAAATCAATAGGTGTGAGAAATTGGACAATTTAAGTTCAACGGCAGTTCGTTCCTAATTGGAGTGGTTGGTGTATTCCATACTTCTAGCGATTGGATTTCACTCAAAACTCACCAAATGACTCCTCCCACCATATTATGATGTTGCCCAAGTTTGGGGTTCGATCCAAAATCAATAGGTGCGGGAAATTGGACAATTCAAGTTCAACGGCAGTTCCTTCCTAATTGGAGTGGTTGGTGTATTCCATACTTTTAGCGATTGGATTTCACTCAAAACTCACCAAATGACTCCTCCCGCCATATTATGATGTTGCCCGGGTTTTGGGCTCGATCCGAAATCAATAGGTGTGAGAAATTGGACAATTCAAATTCAACGGCAGTTCATTCCTAATTGGCGTGGTTGGTGTATTCCATACTTCTAGCGATTGGATTTCACTCAAAACTCACCAAATGACTCCTCCCACCATATTATGACGTTGCCCACGTTTTGGGCTCGATCCGAAATCCATAGGTGTTCGAAATTGGACAATTCAAGTTCAACGGCAGTTCGTTCCTAATTGGAGTGGTTGGTGTATTCCATACTTCTAGCGATTGGATTTCACTCAAAACTCCCCAAATGACTCCTCCCACCATATTATGATGTTGCCCAAGTTTGGGGTTCGATCCAAAATCAATAGGTGTGAGAAATTGGACAATTGAAGTTCAACGGCAGTTCGTTCCTAATTGGAGTGCTTGGTGTATTCCATACTTCTAGCGATTGGATAGCACTCAAAACTCATCAAATGACTCCTCCCACCATATTATGATGTTGCCCATGTTTGGGGCTCGATCCGAAATCAATAGGTGTGAGAAATTGGACAATTCAAGTTCAACGGCAGTTCGTTCCTAATTGGAGTGGTTGGTGTATTGCATACTTCTAACGATTGGATTTTACTCAAAACTCACCAAATGACTCCCCCCACCATATTATGATGTTGCCCAAGTTTTGGGCTCGATCCGAAATCAATACGTGTTCCAAATTTGACAATTCAAGTTCAACGGCAGTTCATTCCTAATTGGAGTGGTTGGTGTATTCCATACTTCTAGCGATTGGATTTCACTTAAAACTCACCAAATGACTACTCCCACCATATTATGATGTTGCCCAAGTTTTGGGCTCGATCCGAAATCAATTGGTGTGAGAAATTGGACAATTCAAGTTCAACGGCAGTTCGTTCCTAATTGGAGTGGTTGGGGTATTCCATACTTCTAGCAATTGGATTTCACTCAAAACTTACCAAATGACTCCTCCCACCATATTATAATTTTGCATAAGTTTTGGGCTCGATCCGAATTCAACAGGTGTGAGAAATTGGTCAATTCAATTTCAACGACAGTTCTTTCCTAATTGGAGTGGTTGGTGTATTCCATACTTCTAGCAATTGGATTTCACTCAAAACTCACCAAATGACTCCTCCCACCATATTATGATGTTGCCCAAGTTTTCGGCTCGATCCGAAATCAATAAGTCTTCCAAATTGGACAATTCAAGTTCAACGGCAGTTCGTTCCTAATTGGAATGGTTGGTGTATTCCACACTTCTAGCGATTGGATTTCACTCAAAACTCCCCAAATGACTCATCCCACCATATTATGATGTCGCCCAAGTTTTGGGCTCGATCCGAAATCAATAGGAGTGAGAAATTGGACAATTCGAGTTCAACGGCAGTTCGTTCCTAATTGGAGTGGTTGGGGTATTCCATACCTCTAGCAATTGGATTTCCCTCAAAACTCACCAAATGACTCCTCCCACCATATTATGATGTTGCCCAAGTTTTGGGCTCGATCCGAAATCAATAAGTCTTCCAAATTGGACAATTCAAGTTCAACGGCAGTTCGTTCCTAATTGGAATGGTTGGTGTATTCCATACTTCTAGCGATTGGATTTCACTCAAAACTCACCAAATGACTCCTCCCACCATATTATGATGTTGCCCAAGTTTTGGGCTCGATCCGAAATCAATAGGAGTGAGAAATTGGACAATTCGAGTCCAACGGCAGTTCGTTCCTAATTGGAGTGGTTGGGGTATTCCATACCTCTAGCAATTGGATTTCACTCAAAACTCACCAAATGACTCCTCCCAACATATTATGATGTTGCCCAAGTTTTAGGTTCGATCCGAATTCAATAGGTTTGAGAAATTGGTCAATTCAATTTCAACGACAGTTCTTTCCTAATTGGAGTGGTTGGTGTATTCCAAACTTCTAGCGATTGGATTTCACTCAAAACTCACCAAATGACTCCTCCCACCATATTATGATGTTGCCCAAGTTTTGGGCTCGATCCGAAATGAACAGATCTTCCAAATTGGACAATTCAAGTTCAACGGCAGTTCGTTCCTAATTGGAGTGGTTGGTGTATTCCATACTTCTAGCGATTGGATTTCACTCAAAACTCACCAAATGACTCCTCCCACCGTATTATGATGTTGCCCAAGTTTTGGGCTCGATCCGAAATCAATAGGTGTGAGAAATTGGTCAATTCAATTTCAACGGCAGTTCGTTCCTAATTGGAGTGGTTGGGGTATTCCATACTTCTAGCAATTGGATTTCACTCAAAACTCACCAAATGACTCCTCCCACCGTATTATGATGTTGCACAAATTTGGGGCTCGATCCGAAATCAATAGGTGTGAGAAATTGGACAATTCAAGTTCAACGGCAGTTCGTTCCTAATTGGAGTGTTTGGTGTATTCCATACTTCTAGTGATTGGATTTCACTCAAAACTCACCAAATGACTCCTCCCACCATATTATGATGTTGCCCAAGTTCTGGGCTCCATCCGAAATCAATAGGTGTGAGAAATTGGACAATTCAAGTTCAACGGCAGTTCGTTCCTAATTGGAGTGGTTGGTGTATTCCATACTTCTAGCGATTGGATTTCACTCAAAACTCACCAAATGACTCCTCCCACCATATTATGATGTTGCCCAAGTTTTGGGCTCGATCCGAAATCAATAGGTGTGAGAAATTGGATAATTCAAGTTCAACGGCAATTCGTTCCTAATTGGAGTGGTTGGTGTATTCCAAACTTCTAGCGATTGGATTTCACTCAAAACTCACCAAATGACTCCTCCCAACATATTATGATGTTGCCCAAGTTTTGGGTTCGATCCGAATTCAATAGGTGTGAGAAATTGGTCAATTCAATTTCAACGACAGTTCTTTCCTAATTGGAGTGGTTGGTGTATTCCAAACTTCTAGCAATTGGATTTCACTCAAAACTCTCCAAATGACTCCTCCCACCATATTATGATGTTGCCCAAGTTTTGGGCTCGATCCGAAATGAACAGATCTTCCAAATTGGACAATTCAAGTTCAACGGCAGTTCGTTCCTAATTGGAGTGGTTGGTGTATTCCATACTTCTAGCGATTGGATTTCACTTAAAACTCACCAAATGACTCCTCCCACCATATTATGATGTTGCCCAAGTTTTGGGCTCGATCCGAAATCAATTGGTGTGAGAAATTGGTCAATTCAATTTCAATGACAGTTCTTTCCGAATTGGATTGGTTGGTGTATTCCATACTTCTAGCGATTGGATTTCACTCAAAACTCACCAAATGACTACTCCCACCATATTATGATGTTGCCCAAGTTTTGGGCTCGATCCGAAATCAATAGGTGTGAGAAATTGGACAATTCAAGTTCAACGGCAGTTCGTTCCTAATTGGAGTGGTTGGGGTATTCCATACTTCTAGCAATTGGATTTCACTCAAAACTCACCAAATGACTCCTCCCACCGTATTATGATGTTGCACAAATTTGGGGCTCGATCCGAAATCAATAGGTGTGAGAAATTGGACAATTCAAGTTCAACGGCAGTTCGTTCCTAATTGGAGTGTTTGGTGTATTCCATACTTCTAGTAATTGGATTTCACTCAAAACTCACCAAATGACTCCTCCGACCATATTATGATGTTGCCCAAGTTCTGGGCTCCATCCGAAATCAATAGGTGTGAGAAATTGGACAATTCAAGTTCAACGGCAGTTCGTTCCTAATTGGAGTGGTTGGTGTATTCCATACTTCTAAAGATTGGATTTCACTCAAAACTCACCAAATGACTCCTCCCACCATATTATGATGTTGCCCAAGTTTTGGGCTCGATCCGAAATCAATAGGTGTGAGAAATTGGTCAATTCAATTTCAACGAAAGTTCGTTCCTAATTGGAGTGGTTGGTGTATTCCAAACTTCTAGCGATTGGATTTCAATCAAAACTCACCAAATGACTCCTCCCACCATATTATGATGTTGCCCAAGTTTTGGGCTCGATCCGAAATCAATAGGTGTGAGAAATTGGACAATTCAAGTTCAACGGCAGTTCGTTCCTAATTGGAGTGGTTGGGGTATTCCATACTTCTAGCAATTGGATTTCACTCAAAACTCACCAAATGACTCCTCCCACCATATTATGATGTTGCCCAAATTTGGGGCTCGATCCGAAATCAATAGGTGTGAGAAATTGGACAATTCAAGTTCAACGGCAGTTCGTTCCTAATTGGAGTGGTTGGTGTATTCCATACTTCTAGCGATTGGATTTCACTCAAAACTCTCCAAATGACTCCTCCCAACATATTATGATGTTGCCCAAGTTTTGGGCTCGATCCGAAATCAATAGGTGTTCCAAATTGGACAATTCAAGTTCAACGGCAGTTCGTTCCAAATTGGAGTGGTTGGTGTATTCCATAGTTCTGGCGATTGGATTTCACTCAAAAGTCACCAAATGACTCTTACCACCATATTATGATGTTGCCCAAGTTTTGGGCTCGATCCGAAATCAATAGGTGTTCCAAATTGGACAATTCAAGTTCAACGGCAGTTCGTTCCTAATTGGAGTGGTTGGGGTATTCCATACTTCTAGCATTTGGATTTCACTCAACACTCCCCAAATGACTCCTCCCACCATATTATGATGTTGCCCAAGTTTTGGGCTCGATCCGAAATCAATAGGTGTTCCAAATTGGACAATTCAAGTTCAACGGCAGTTCGTTCCTAATTGGAGTGGTTGGCGTTTTCCATACTTCTAGCGATTGGATTTCCCTCAAAACTCACCAAATGACTCCTCCCACCATATTATGATGTTGCCCAAGTTTTGGGCTCGATCCGAAATCAATAGGTGTTCCAAATTGGACAATTCAAGTTCAACGGCAGTTCGTTCCAAATTGGAGTGGTTGGTGTATTCCATAGTTCTGGCGATTGGATTTCACTCAAAAGTCACCAAATGACTTCTCCCGCCATATTATGATGTTGCCCAAGTTTTGGGCTCGATCCGACATCAATAGGTCATCCAAATTGGACAATTCAAGTTCAACGGCAGTTCGTTCCTAATTGGAGTGGTTGGTGTATTCCATACTTCGAGCGATTGGATTTCACTCAAAACTCACCAAATGACTCCTCCCACCATATTATGATGTTGCCCAAGTTTTGGGCTCGATCCGAAATGAACAGTTCTTCCAAATTGGACAATTCAAGTTCAACGGCAGTTCGTTCCTAATTGGAGTGGTTGGTGTATTCCATACTTCGAGCGATTGGATTTCACTCAAAACTCACCAAATGACTCCTCCCACCATATTATGATGTTGCCCAAGTTTTGGGCTCGATCCGAAATCAATTGGTGTGAGAAATTGGACAATTCAAGTTCAACGGCAGTTCGTTCCTAATTGAAGTGGTTGAGGTATTCCATACTTCTAGCAATTGGATTTCACTCAAAACTCACCAAATGACTCCTCCCACCATATTGTAATGTTGCCCAAGTTTTGGGCTCGATCCGAATTCAACAGGTGTGAGAAATTGGTCAATTCAATTTCAACGACAGTTCTTTCCTAATTGGAGTGGTTAGTGTATTCCATACTTCTAGCGATTGGATTTCACTCAAAACTCACCAAATGACTCCTTCCACCATATTATGATGTTGCCCAAGGTTTAGGCTCGATCCGAAATCAATAGGTGTGAGAAATTGGACAATTCATGTTCAACGGCAGTTCGTTCCTAATTGGAGTGGTTGGTGTATTCCATACTTCTTGCAATTGGATTTCACTCAAAACTCACCAAATGACTCCTCCCACCGTATTATGATGTTGCACAAATTTGGGGCTCGATCCGAAATCAATAGGTGTGAGAAATTGGACAATTCAAGTTCAACGGAAGTTCGTTCCTAATTGGAGTGGTAGGGGTATTCCATACTTCTAGCAATTGGATTTCACTCAAAACTCACCAAATGACTCCTCCCACCGTATTATGATGTTGCACAAATTTGGGGCTCGATCCGAAATCAATAGGTGTGAGAAATTGGACAATTCAAGTTCAACGGCAGTTCGTTCCTAATTGGAGTGTTTGGTGTATTCCATACTTCCAGCAATCAGATTTCACACAAAACTCACCAAATGACTCCTCCCACCATATTATGATGTTGCCCAAGTTTTGGGCTCGATCCGAATTCAATAGGTGTGAGAAATTGGTCAATTCAATTTCAACGGCAGTTCGTTCCTAATTGGAGTGGTTGGTGTATTCCATACTTCTAGTGATTGGATTTCACTCAAAACTCTCCAAATGACTCCACCCAACATATTACGATGTTGCCCAAGTTTTGGGCTCGATCCGAAATCAATAGGTGTTCCAAATTGGACAATTCAAGTTCAACGGCAGTTCGTTCCTAATTGGAGTGGTTGGTGTTTTCCATACTTCTAGCGATTGGATTTCACTCAAAACTCAGCAAATGACTCCTCCCTCCATATTATGATGTTACCCAAGTTTTGGGCTCGATCCGAATTCAATAGGTGTGAGAAATTGGTCAATTCAATTTCAACGACAGTTCTTTCCTAATTTGAGTGGTTAGTGTACTCCATACTTCTAGGGATTGGATTTCACTCAAAACTCACCAAATGACTCCTCCCACCATATTATGATGTTGCCCAAGTTTTGGGCTCGATCCGAAATCAATAGGTGTTCCAAATTGGACAATTCAAGTTCAACGGCAGTGCGTTTCTAATTAGAGTGGTTGGTGTATTCCATACTTCTAGCGATTGGATTTCACTCAAAACTCACCAAATGACTCCTCCCACCATATTATGATGTTGCACAAGTTTTGGGCTCGATCCGAAATCAATGGGTATTCCAAATTGGACAATTCAAGTTCAACGGCAGTTCGTTCCTAATTGGAGTGGTTATTGTATTCCATACTTCTAGCGATTGGATTTCACTCAAAACTCAACAAATGACTCCTCCCACCATATTATTATGTTGCCCAGGTTTTGGGCTCGATCAGAAATCAATACGTGTGAGAAATTGGATAATTCAATTTCAACGGCAGTTCGTTCCTAATTGGAGTGGTTGGTGTATTCCAAACTTCTAGCGATTGGATTTCACTCAAAACTCACCAAATCACTCCTCCCACCATATTATGATGTTGCCCAAGTTTTGGGCTCGATCCGAAATGAACAGTTCTTCCAAATTGGACAATTCAAGTTCAACGGCAGTTCGTTCCTAATTGGAGTGGTTGGTGTATTCCATACTTCGAGCGATTGGATTTCACTCAAAACTCACCAAATGACTCCTCCCACCATATTATGATGTTGCCCAAGTTTTGGGCTCGATCCGAAATGAACAGTTCTTCAAAATTGGACAATTCAAGTTCAACGGCAGTTCGTTCCTAATTGGAGTGGTTGGTGTATTCCATACTTCGAGCGATTGGATTTCACTCAAAACTCACCAAATGACTCCTCCCACCATATTATGATGTTGCCCAAGTTTTGGGCTCGATCCGAAATCAATTGGTGTGAGAAATTGGACAATTCAAGTTCAACGGCAGTTCGTTCCTAATTGAAGTGGTTGAGGTATTCCATACTTCTAGCAATTGGATTTCACTCAAAACTCACCAAATGACTCCTCCCACCATATTGTAATGTTGCCCAAGTTTTGGGCTCGATCCGAATTCAACAGGTGTGAGAAATTGGTCAATTCAATTTCAACGACAGTTCTTTCCTAATTGGAGTGGTTAGTGTATTCCATACTTCTAGCGATTGGATTTCACTCAAAACTCACCAAATGACTCCTTCCACCATATTATGATGTTGCCCAAGGTTTAGGCTCGATCCGAAATCAATAGGTGTGAGAAATTGGACAATTCAAGTTCAACGGCAGTTCGTTCCTAATTGGAGTGGTTGGTGTATTCCGTACTTCTAGCGATTGGATTTCCCTCAAAACTCACCAAATGACTCCTCCCACCATATTATGATGTTGCCCAAGTTTTGGGCTCGATCCGAAATCAATAGGTGTTCCAAATTGGACAATTCAAGTTCGACGGCAGTTCGTTCCTAATTGGAGTGGTTGGTGTATTCCATACTTCTAGCAATTGGATTTCACTCAACACTCACCAAATGACTCCTCCCACCATATTATGATGTTGCCCAAGTTTTGGGCTTGATCCGAATTCAATAGGTGTGAGAAATTGGACAATTCAAGTTCAACGGCAATTCGTTCCTAATTGGAGTGGTTGGGGTATTCCATACTTCTAGCAATTGGATTTCACTCAACACTCACCAAATGACTCCTCCCACCATATTATGATGTTGCCCAAGTTTTGGGCTCGATCCGAAATCAATACGTGTTCCAAATTGGACAATTCAAGTTCAACGGCAGTTCGTTCCTAATTGGAGTGGTTGGTGTATTCCATACTTCTAGTGATTGGATTTCTCTCCAAACTCACCAAATGACTCCTCCCACCATATTATGATGTTGCCCAAGTTTGGGGCTCGATCCGAAATCAATAGGTGTGAGAAATTGGACAATTCAAGTTCAACGGCAGTTCGTTCCTAATTGGAGTGGTTGGGGTATTCCATACTTCTAGCAATTGGATTTCACTCAAAACTCACCAAATGACTCCTCCCACCATATTATGATGTTGCCCAAGTTTTGGGATCGATCCGAAATCAATAGGTGTTCCAAATTGGACAATTCAAGTTCAACGGTAGTTCGTTCCAAATTGGAGTGGTTGGTATATTCCATAGTTCTGGCGACTGGATTTTACTCAAAAGTCACCAAATGACTCTTACCACCATATTATGATGTTGCCCATGTTTTGGGCTCGATCCGAAATCAATAGGTGTGAGAAATTGTACAATTCAAGTTCAACGGCAGTACGTTCCAAACTGGAGTGGTTGGTGTATTCCATACTTCTAGCGATTGGATTTCACTCAAAACTCACCAAATGACTCCTCCCACCATATTATGATGTTGCCCAAGTTTTGGGCTTGATCCGAATTCAATAGGTGTGAGAAATTGGACAATTCAAGTTCAACGGCAGTTCGTTCCTAATTGGAGTGGTTGGGGTATTCCATACTTCTAGCAATTGGATTTCACTCAAAACTCACCAAATGACTCCTCCCACCATATTATGATGTTGCCCAAGTTTTGGGCTCGATCCGAAATCAATACGTGTTCCAAATTGTCCAATTCAAGTTCAACGGCACTTCGTTCCTAATTGGAGTGGTTGGTGTATTCCATACTTCTAGTGATTGGATTTCTCTCCAAACTCACCAAATGACTCCTCCCACCATATTATGATGTTGCCCAAGTTTTGGGCTCGATCCGAAATCAGTAGGTCTTCCAAATTGGACAATTCAAGTTCAACGGCAGTTCGTTCCTAATTGGAGTGGTTGGTGTATTCCATACTTCTAGCGATTGGATTTCACTCAAAACTCACCAAATGACTCCTCCCACCATATTATGATGTTGCCCAAGTTTTGGGCTCGATCCGAAATCAATAGGTGTTCCAAATTGGACAATTCAAGTTCAACGGCAGTTCGTTCCTAAATGGAGTGGTTGGTGTATTCCATACTTCTAGCAATTGGATTTCATTCAAAACGCACCAAATGACTCCTCCCACCATATTATGATGTTGCCCAAGTTTTGGGCTCGATCCGAAATCAATAGGTGTGAGAAATTGGATAATTCAAGTTCAACGGCAATTCGTTCCTAATTGGAGTGGTTGGTGTATTCCATTCTTCTAGCGATTGGATTTCACTCAAAACTCACCAAATGACTCCTGCCACCATATTATGATGTTGCCCAAGTTTTGGGCTCGATCCGAAATCAATAGGTGTGAGAAATTGGACAATTCAAGTTCAACGGCAGTTCGTTCCTAATTGGAGTGGTTGTGTATTCCATACTTCTAGCGATTGGATTTCACTCAAAACTCCCCAAATGACTCCTCCCACCATATTATGTTGTTGCCCAAGTTTTGGGCTCGATCCGAAATCAATAGGTGTGAGAAATTGGACAATTCAAGTTCAACGGCATTTCGTTCCTAATTGGAGTGGTTGGTGTTTTCCATACTTCTAGCGATTGGATTTCACTCAAAACTCACCAAATGACTCCTCCCACCATATTTTGTTGTTGCCAAAGTTTTGGGCTCGATCCGAAATCAATAGGTGTTCCAAATTGGACAATTCAAGTTCAACGGCAGTTCGTTCCTAATTGGAGTGGTTGGTGTATTCCATATTTCTAGCGATTGGATTTCACTCAAAACTCACCAAATGACTCTTCCCACCATATTATGATGTTGCCCAAGTTTGGGGATCGATCCGAAATCAATAGTTGTGAGAAATTGGACAATTCAAGTTCAACGGCAGTTCGTTCCTAATTGGAGTGGTTGTGTATTCCATACTTCTAGCGATTTGATTTCACTCAAAACTCACCAAATGACTCCTCCCACCATATTATGATGTTGCCCAAGTTTTGGGCTCGATCCGAAATCAATAGGTGTTCGAAATTGGACAATTCAAGTTCAACGGCAGTCGTTCCTAACTATAGTGGTTGGTGTATTCCATACTTCTAACGATTGGGTTTCACTCAAAACTACCCAAATGACTCCTCCCACCATATTATGATGTTGCCCAGGTTTTGGGCTCGATCCGAAATCAATAGGTGTTCCAAATTGGACAATTCAAGTTCAACGGCAGTTCGTTCCTAATTGGGGTGGTTGGTGTATTTCGTACTTCTAGCGATTCGATTTCACTCAAAACTCACCAATTGACTCCTCCCACCATATTATGATGTTGCCCAAGTTCGGGGCTCGATCCGAAATCAATAGGTGTGAGAAATTGGACAATTCAAGTTCAACGGCAGTTCGTTCTTAGTTGGAGTGGTTGGTGTATTCCACACTTCTAGCGATTTGATTTCACTCGAAACTCACCAAATGACTCCTCCCACCATATTATGATGTTGCCCAAGTTTTGGGCTCGATCCGAAATCAATAGGTGTTCCAAATTGGACAATTCAAGTTCAACGGCAGTTGGTTCCAAACTGGAGTGGTTGGTGTATTCCATACTTCTAGCGATTGGATTTCACTCAAAACTCACCAAATGACTCCTCCCACCATATTATGATGTTGCCCAAGTTTTGGGCTCGATCCGAAATCAATAGGTCTGAGAAATTGGTCAATTCAATTTCAACAACAGTTCGTTCCTAATTGGAGTGGTTGGTGTATTCCATACGTCTAGCGATTGGATTTCACTCAAAACTCACCAAATGACTCCTCCCACCATATTATGGTGTTGCAAAAGTTTTGGGCTCGATCCGAAATCAATAGGTGTGAGAAATTGGACAATTCAAGTTCAACGGCAATTCGTTCCTAATTGGAGTGGTTGGTGTATTCCATACTTCTAGCGATTGGATTTCACTCAAAACTCACCAAATGACTCCTCCCACCATATTATGATGTTGCCCGTGTTTTGGGCTCGATCCGAAATCAATAGGTCTGAGAAATTGGTCAATTCAATTTCAACGACAGTTCGTTCCTAATTGGAGTGGTTGGTGTATTCCATACTTCTAGCGATTAGATTTCACTCAAAACTCACCAAATGACTCCTCCCACCATATTATGATGTTGCCCAAGTTTTGGGCTCGATCCGAAATCAATAGGTGTTCCAAATTGGACAATTTAAGTTCAACGGCAGTTCGTTCCTAAATGGAGTGGTTGGTGTATTCCATACTTCTAGCGATTGGATTTCACTCAAAACTCACCAAATGACTCCTCCCACCATATTATGACGTTGCCCAAGTTTTGGGCTCGATCCGAAATCAATAGGTGTGCGAAATTAGACAATTCAAGTTCAACGGCAGTTCGTTCCTAATTGGAGTGGTTGGTGTATTCCATACTTCTAACGATTGGATTTCACTCAAAACTAACCAAATGACTCCTCCCACCATATTATGATGTTGCCCAAGTTTTGGGGTCGATCCGAAATCAATAGGTGTTCCAAATTGGACAATTCAAGTTCAACGGTAGTTCGTTCCAAATTGGAGTGGTTGGTGTATTCCATAGTTCTGGCGACTGGATTTTACTCAAAAGTCACCAAATGACTCTTACCACCATATTATGATGTTGCCCATGTTTTGGGCTCGATCCGAAATCAATAGGTGTGAGAAATTGTACAATTCAAGTTCAACGGCAGTACGTTCCAAACTGGAGTGGTTGGTGTATTCCATACTTCTAGCGATTGGATTTCACTCAAAACTCACCAAATGACTCCTCCCACCATATTATGATGTTGCCCAAGTTTTGGGCTTGATCCGAATTCAATAGGTGTGAGAAATTGGACAATTCAAGTTCAACGGCAGTTCGTTCCTAATTGGAGTGGTTGGGGTATTCCATACTTCTAGCAATTGGATTTCACTCAAAACTCACCAAATGACTCCTCCCACCATATTATGATGTTGCCCAAGTTTTGGGCTCGATCCGAAATCAATACGTGTTCCAAATTGTCCAATTCAAGTTCAACGGCACTTCGTTCCTAATTGGAGTGGTTGGTGTATTCCATACTTCTAGTGATTGGATTTCTCTCCAAACTCACCAAATGACTCCTCCCACCATATTATGATGTTGCCCAAGTTTTGGGCTCGATCCGAAATCAGTAGGTCTTCCAAATTGGACAATTCAAGTTCAACGGCAGTTCGTTCCTAATTGGAGTGGTTGGTGTATTCCATACTTCTAGCGATTGGTTGTCACTCAAAACTCACCAAATGACTCCTCCCACCATATTATGATGTTGCCTATGTTTTGGGGTCGATCCGAAATCAATAGGTGTTCCAAATTGGACAATTCAAGTTCAACGGCAGTTCGTTGCAAATTGGAGTGGTTGGTGTATTCCATAGTTCTGGCGATTTGATTTCACTCAAAAGTCACCAAATGACTCCTCCCACCATATTACGATGTTTCCCAAGTTTTGGGCTCGATCCGAAATCAATAGGTGTGAGAAATTGGACAATTCAAGTTCAACGGCAGTTCGTTCCTAATTGGAGTGGTTGGTGTATTCCATACTTCTAGCGATTGGATTTCACTCAAAACTCACCAAATGACTCCTCCCACCATATTATGATGTTGCCCAAGTTTTGGGCTCGATCCGAAATCAATAGGTGTTCCAAATTGGACAATTCAAGTTCAACGGCAGTTCGTTCCTAAATGGAGTGGTTGGTGTATTCCATACTTCTAGCGATTGGATTTCACTCAAAACTCACCAAATGACTCCTCCCTCCATATTATGATGTTGCCCAAGTTTTGGGCTCGATCCGAAATCAATAGGTGTGCGAAATTGGACAATTCAAGTTCAACGGCAGTTCGTTCCTAATTGGAGTGGTTGGTGTATTCCATACTTCTAGCGATTGGATTTCACTCAAAACTAACCAAATGACTCCTCCCACCATATTATGATGTTGCCCAAGTTTTGGGCTCGATCCGAAATCAATAGGTTTTCCAAATTGGACAATTCAAGTTCAACGGCAGTTCGTTCCTAACTGGAGTGGTTGGTGTATTCCATACTTCTAGCGATTGGATTTCACTCAAAACTCACCAAATGACTCCTCCCACCATATTATGATGTTCCCCAAGTTTTGGGCTCGATCCGAAATCAATAGGTATTCCAAATTGGACAATTCAAGTTCAACGGCAGTACGTCCCTAATTGGTGTGGTAGGTGTATTCCATACTTCTAGCGATTGGATTTCATTCAAAACGCACCAAATGACTCCTCCCACCATATTATGATGTTGCCCAAGTTTTGGGCTCGATCCGAAATCAATAGGTGTGAGAAATTGGATAATTCAAGTTCAACGGCAATTCGTTCCTAATTGGAGTGGTTGGTGTATTCCATTCTTCTAGCGATTGGATTTCACTCAAAACTCACCAAATGACTCCTGCCACCATATTATGATGTTGCCCAAGTTTTGGGCTCGATCCGAAATCAATAGGTGTGAGAAATTGGACAATTCAAGTTCAACGGCAGTTCGTTCCTAATTGGAGTGGTTGTGTATTCCATACTTCTAGCGATTGGATTTCACTCAAAACTCCCCAAATGACTCCTCCCACCATATTATGTTGTTGCCCAAGTTTTGGGCTCGATCCGAAATCAATAGGTGTGAGAAATTGGACAATTCAAGTTCAACGGCATTTCGTTCCTAATTGGAGTGGTTGGTGTTTTCCATACTTCTAGCGATTGGATTTCACTCAAAACTCGCCAAATGACTCCTCCCACCATATTTTGTTGTTGCCAAAGTTTTGGGCTCGATCCGAAATCAATAGGTGTTCCAAATTGGACAATTCAAGTTCAACGGCAGTTCGTTCCTAATTGGAGTGGTTGGTGTATTCCATATTTCTAGCGATTGGATTTCACTCAAAACTCACCAAATGACTCTTCCCACCATATTATGATGTTGCCCAAGTTTGGGGATCGATCCGAAATCAATAGTTGTGAGAAATTGGACAATTCAAGTTCAACGGCAGTTCGTTCCTAATTGGAGTGGTTGTGTATTCCATACTTCTAGCGATTTGATTTCACTCAAAACTCACCAAATGACTCCTCCCACCATATTATGATGTTGCCCAAGTTTTGGGCTCGATCCGAAATCAATAGGTGTTCGAAATTGGACAATTCAAGTTCAACGGCAGTTCGTTCCTAACTATAGTGGTTGGTGTATTCCATACTTCTAACGATTGGGTTTCACTCAAAACTACCCAAATGACTCCTCCCACCATATTATGATGTTGCCCAGGTTTTGGGCTCGATCCGAAATCAATAGGTGTTCCAAATTGGACAATTCAAGTTCAACGGCAGTTCGTTCCTAATTGGGGTGGTTGGTGTATTTCGTACTTCTAGCGATTCGATTTCACTCAAAACTCACCAATTGACTCCTCCCACCATATTATGATGTTGCCCAAGTTCGGGGCTCGATCCGAAATCAATAGGTGTGAGAAATTGGACAATTCAAGTTCAACGGCAGTTCGTTCCTAGTTGGAGTGGTTGGTGTATTCCACACTTCTAGCGATTTGATTTCACTCGAAACTCACCAAATGACTCCTCCCACCATATTATGATGTTGCCCAAGTTTTGGGCTCGATCCGAAATCAATAGGTGTTCCAAATTGGACAATTCAAGTTCAACGGCAGTTGGTTCCAAACTGGAGTGGTTGGTGTATTCCATACTTCTAGCGATTGGATTTCACTCAAAACTCACCAAATGACTCCTCCCACCATATTATGATGTTGCCCAAGTTTTGGGCTCGATCCGAAATCAATAGGTCTGAGAAATTGGTCAATTCAATTTCAACAACAGTTCGTTCCTAATTGGAGTGGTTGGTGTATTCCATACGTCTAGCGATTGGATTTCACTCAAAACTCACCAAATGACTCCTCCCACCATATTATGGTGTTGCAAAAGTTTTGGGCTCGATCCGAAATCAATAGGTGTGAGAAATTGGACAATTCAAGTTCAACGGCAATTCGTTCCTAATTGGAGTGGTTGGTGTATTCCATACTTCTAGCGATTGGATTTCACTCAAAACTCACCAAATGACTCCTCCCACCATATTATGATGTTGCCCGTGTTTTGGGCTCGATCCGAAATCAATAGGTCTGAGAAATTGGTCAATTCAATTTCAACGACAGTTCGTTCCTAATTGGAGTGGTTGGTGTATTCCATACTTCTAGCGATTAGATTTCACTCAAAACTCACCAAATGACTCCTCCCACCATATTATGATGTTGCCCAAGTTTTGGGCTCGATCCGAAATCAATAGGTGTTCCAAATTGGACAATTTAAGTTCAACGGCAGTTCGTTCCTAAATGGAGTGGTTGGTGTATTCCATACTTCTAGCGATTGGATTTCACTCAAAACTCACCAAATGACTCCTCCCACCATATTATGACGTTGCCCAAGTTTTGGGCTCGATCCGAAATCAATAGGTGTGCGAAATTAGACAATTCAAGTTCAACGGCAGTTCGTTCCTAATTGGAGTGGTTGGTGTATTCCATACTTCTAACGATTGGATTTCACTCAAAACTAACCAAATGACTCCTCCCACCATATTATGATGTTGCCCAAGTTTTGGGGTCGATCCGAAATCAATAGGTGTTCCAAATTGGACAATTCAAGTTCAACGGCAGTGCGTTCCAAACTGGAGTGGTTGGTGTATTCCATACGTCTAGCGATTGGATTTCACTCAAAACTAACCAGATGACTCCTCCCACCATATTATGATGTTGCCCAAGTTTTGGGCTCGATCCGAAATCAATAGGTGTTCCAAATTGGACAATTCAAGTTCAACGGCAGTTCGTTCCTAACTAGAGTGGTTGGTGTCTTCCATACTTCTAGCGATTGGATTTCACTCAAAACTCACCAAATGACTCCTCCCACCATATTATGTTATTGCCCAAGTTTTGGGCTCGATCCCAAATCAATAGGTGTTCCAAAATGGACAATTCAAGTTGAACGGCAGTTCATTCCTAATTGGTGTGGTTGGTGTATTCCATACTTCTAGCAATCGGATTTCACCCAAAACTCACCAAATGACTCCTCCCACCATGTTATGATGTTGCCCAAGTTTTGGGGTCGATCCGAAATCAATAGGTGTTCCAAATTGGACAATTCAAGTTCAACGGCAGTTCGTTCCTAATTGGAGTGGTTGGTGTATTCCATACTTCTAGGGATTGGATAACACTCAAAACTCATCAAATGACTCCTCCCACCATATTATGATGTTGCCCAAGTTTTGGGCTCGATCCGAAATCAATAGGTGTGAGAAATTGGACAATTCAAGTTCAACGGCAGTTCGTTTCTAATTGGAGTGGTTGGTGTATTGCATACTTCTAGCAATTGGATTTCACTCAAAACTCACCAAATGACTCCTCCCACCATATTATGATCTTGCCCAAGTTTTGGGCTTGATCCGAAATCAATAGGTGTGAGAAATTGGACAATTCAAGTTCAACGGCAGTTCGTTCCTAATTGGAGTGGTTGGTGTATTCCATACTTCTAGCGATTGGATTTCACTCAAAAATTCACCAAATGACTCCTCTCGCCATATTATGATGTTGCCCGGTGATCGGTTCATAATTGTATATCATTTTGTACCCTTCTAGCTTATGATTTGGTTATGTTATTGAGTTAAACTTGTGCTTTTAATCCATTTTCTGTTTTGATAAGTCCATAATTTCATACACTTGCTTGCCTTCTTTACTTAGTGATTTTGCTTAGTTTCTCTTTATTTTGAGTCACTTACCTCTATTTGTGTGTTTTGTAGGTTAAGATAGCAAGAGATCACATTTGATACAATCCATGCACGTTAAGGGCTGATTGGCAAAGAGCAAGAGCTTAAAGACAAAACCGAAGTTGGGCCATACTTCTTGTCAGTCCAGTTTCGTAAGTCACCTTGCAGGTCTCATTTCAGCAATCTGCACAACTCGGATGAGGAGACATTCTTCATAGAAGTTGTTCAATTGGGTGTCTAGTATAACATAGCCAAAATTCAGCCCAATTGAACATATGTGGAGTCCTTAGCCCGTCCAACACTGAACCATGCTCAGGAGGATTTGCAGCTGCCAGCTTTGAGCCTTGTCTCCTCCTTTAAGCCATGTGCCTCACCCATGCTGCAACTGACTTTGGATCCAACATAATGAGTGAAGTGGGGAGGCATTCCAGCTATGAAATTCTAAAGGAGCAAGTTGGTACATGCTGGAGTTATTATAGAGAAAGCATGTGCATGCATGTAAAGCAAAGAAATGAAATGAAGTCAATTCCAGTCTCTGTTCGGCGGCCAACTTGCAAGGCCCAAAACGCACACTTCTACTGCTCCGATGGGAATACTTTCTTCATAGAAGTTGTTCCAATGGGTGTCTAGAATAACATATCCAAATTTGAGCACCATTGGATACGTTTTGAAACCTCTGGCCTTCCTACACCAAGACTGGTTCAGAAAACTCGTTTTTCAGCAACCAAAAGGCAACCACATGGGTTGGCAACCAAAAGGCAACCACATGGGTTGGCAGCAAAGGCAGCCACAACTGATCACCTTTGAACCCATGTGAAGATGCTTGAGGTGCAGCAGCAAAAGATGAAGGATGGTGTGGGAATCCATCATGATGTTCCTCCCTCTTAGCCCTATAAATAGAGAAGCCTTCAAGCTTCAAATCACACCCCAAGGGGGGGAGCTCTCAAACACTTCTCTAGAGCTCCCTTCCCTTCTCTCCCTCAAATTCTCTTAGTTTCCTTTCAAGTTGTCAATTGTTGTAACAAATTGATTTTACTAAATTTTCCTTCAAGTTTTTCTTAGTTTCACTTTACTTTTCATTGTAATGTACATTCTTTCTTAAGTTTCAAGTTTAATTAGTTTCCAAGTTTCAATTATGGTTTTTGTTCTTATTCATTATGCTTATAAGTTAATAGGCTAGTTTGAATGATTGATCACCATTTAGGCTTGCATGTTAGCTATCTTGGTTTGAATTAAGAGTAGACACCATGCTTTAATTCGAATTGAACTATGAATAAGAAGAGTATGTATGGACATTCGACAACAGGGATTAGATACATGCTTGGTTGTTTAAATTGTTCTTCTATGCTTAATGGGTTCCTAATGCTTAGTTTTAGGTTAGACAACAAATGATCAAATTAGGGAATTAGGAACACAAGGTTATGACCAAACACCATGGCTTAATCATACTTTAGCTAGAATCAATCCGTTAATCTAATTGAACTTGGGAACTTATTTGCTTGAGTTATTTCCTTTTTTCTTGTTTTATTTATTTTCTTTTTCATTTCTGTTTTATGTAGGGGAAATGAATTGGATCATTCAATCACCAATCCTCGTGGGATCGACCTCGCACTTACATATGCTACACTACCAAACGGCTCGTGCACTTGCGAGTATCACAAGTTGAGGATGCAGCTGAATCCATTTTGGTGCAGCTGAATCGAAGAAACACCCGGGTTTTGGGCTCGATCCGAAATCAATAGGTGTGAGAAATTGGACAATTCAAGTTCAACGGCAGTTCGTTCCTAATTGGAGTGGTTGGTGTATTCCATACTTCTAGCCATTGGATTTCACTCAAAACTCACCAAATGACTCCTCCCACCATATTATGATGTTGCCCAAGTTGGGGGCTCGATCCTAAATCAATAGGTGTGAGAAATTGGACAATTCAAGTTCAACGGCAGTTCGTTCCTAATTGGAGTGGTTGGTGTATTCCATACTTCTAGCAATTGGATTTCACTCAAAACTCCCCAAATGACTCCTCCCACCATATTATGATGTTGCCCAAGTTGGGGGCTCGATCCTAAATCAATAGGTGTGAGAAATTGGACAATTCAAGTTCAACGGCAGTTCGTTCCTAATTGGAGTGGATGGTGTATTCCATACTTCTAGCAATTGGATTTCACTCAAAACTCACCAAATGACTCCTCCCACCATATTACGATGTTGCCCAAGTTTGGGGCTCGATTCGAAATCAATAGGTGTGAGAAATTGGACAATTCAAGAGCAACGGCAGTTCATTCATAATTGGAGTGGTTGGTGTATTCCATACTTCTAGCGATTGGATAGCACTCAAACCTCATCAAATGACTCCTCCCACCATATTATTATTTTGCCCAAGTTTTGGCCTCGATCCGAAATCAATAGGTGTTCCAAATTGGACAATTCAAGTTCAACGGCAGTTCGTTCCTAATTGGAGTGGTTGGTGTATTGCATACTTCTAGCAATTGGATTTCACTCAAAACTCACCAAATGACTCCTCCCACCATATTATGATCTTGCCCAAGTTTTGGGCTTGATCCGAAATCAATAGGTGTGAGAAATTGGACAATTCAATTTCAACGGCAGTTCGTTCCTAATTGGAGTGGTTGGTGTATTCCATACTTCTAGCGATTGGATTTCACTAAAAACTCACCAAGTGACTCCTCCCACCATATTATGATGTTGCCCAAGTTTTGGGCTAGATCCGAAATCAATAGGTGTTCGAAATTGCACAATTCAAGTTCAACGGCAGTTCGTTCCTAACTGGTGTGGTTGGTGTATTCCATACTTCTAGCGATTGGATTTCACTCAAAACTCACCAAATGACTCCTCCCACGATATTATGATGTTGCCCAAGTTTTGGGCTCGATCCTAAATCAATAGGTGTGAGAAATTGGTCAATTCAATTTCAACGAAAGTTCGTTCGTAATTGGAGTGGTTGGTGTATTCCATACTTCTAGCGATTGGATTTCACTCAAAACTCACCAAATGACTCCTCCCACCATATTATAATGTTGCCCAAGTTTTGGGCTCGATCCGAAATCAATAGGTGTTCCAAATTGGACACTTCAAGTTCAACGGCAGTTCGTTCCTAACTGGTGTGGTTGGTGTATTCCATATTTCTAGCGATTGGATTTCACTCAAAACTCACCAAATGACTCCTCCCACGATATTATGATGTTGCCCAAGTTTTGGGCTCGATCCGAAATCAATAGGTGTTCCAAATTGGACAATTCAAGTTCAACGGCAGTTCGTTCCTAACTGGAGTGGTTGGTGTATTCCACACTTCTAGTGATTGGATTTCTCTCCAAACTCACCAAATGACTCCTCCCACCATATTATGATGTTGCCCAAGTTTTGGGCTCGATCCGAAATCAATAGGTCTTCCAAATTGGACAATTCAAGTTCAACGGCAGTTCGTTCCTAATTGGAGTGGTTGGTGTATTCCATAGTTCTAGCGATTGGATTTCACTCAAAACTCACCAAATGACTCCTCCCACCATTTTATGATGTTGCCCAAGTTTTGCGCTCGATCCGAAATCAATAGGTGTGAGAAATTGGACAATTCAAGTTCAACGGCAGTTCGTTCCTAATTGGAGTGGTTGGGGTATTCCATACTTCTAGCAATTGGATTTCACTCAAAACTCACCAAATGACTCCTCCCACCATATTATGTTGTTGCCCAAATTTGGGGCTCGATCCGAAATCAATAGGTGTGAGAAATTGGACAATTCAAGTTCAACGGCAGTTCGTTCCTAATTGGAGTGGTTGGTGTATTCCATACTTCTAGCGATTGGATTTCACTCAAAACTCACCAAATGACTCCTCCCACCATATTATGTTGTTGCCCAAGTTTTGGGCTCGATCCCAAATCAATAGGTGTTCCAAATTGGAAAATTCAAGTATAATGGCAGTTCGTTCCTAACTGGAGTGGTTGGTGTATTCCATACATCTAGCGATTGGATTTCACTCAAAACTCACCAAATGACTCCTCCCATCATATTATGTTGTTGCCCAAGTTTTGGGCTCGATCCGAAATCAATAGGTGTGGGAAATTGGTCAATTCAATTTCAACAAAAGTTCGTTCCTAATTGGAGTGGTTGGTTTATTCCATACTTCTAGCGATTGGATTTTACTCGAAACTCACCAAATGACTCCTCCCACCGTATTTTGATGTTGCCCAAGTTTTGGGCTCGATCCGAAATCAATAGGTGTTCCAAATTGGACAATTCAAGTTCAACGGCAGTTCGTTCCTAATTGGAGTGGTTGGTGTATTCCGTACTTCTAGTGATTGGATTTCACTCAAAACTCACCAAATGATTGCTCCCACCATATTATGATGTTGCCCAAGTTTGGGGCTCGATCCGAAATCAATAGGTGTGAGAAATTGGACAATTCAAGTTCAACGGCAGTTCGTTCCTAATTGGAGTGGTTGGTGTATTCCATACTTCTAGCGATTGAATTTCACTCAAAACTCACCGAATGACTCCTCCCACCATATTATGATGTTGCCCAAGTTTGGGGCTCGATCCGAAATGAATAGGTGTGAGAACTTGGTCAATTCAATTTCAACGACTGTTCGTTCCTAATTGGAGTGGTTGGTGTATTCCATACTTCTAGCGATTGGATTTCACTCAAAACTCACCAAATGATTGCTCCCACCATATTATGATGTTGCCCAAGTTTGGGGCTCGATCCGAAATCAATAGGTGTGAGAAATTGGACAATTCAAGTTCAACGGCAGTTCGTTCCTAGTTGGAGTGGTTGGTGTATTCCATACTTCTAGCGATTGGATTTCCCTCAAAACTCACCAAAGGACTCCTCCCACCATATTATGATGTTGCCCAAGTTTTGGGCTCGATCCGAAATCAATAGGTGTTCGAAATTAGCGATTGGATTTCACTGAAAACTCACCAAATGACTCCTCCCACCATATTATGGTGTTGCCTAAGTTTTGGGCTCGATCCGAAATCAATAGGTGTGAGCAATTGGTCAATTCAATTTCAACGACAGTTCGTTCCTAATTGGAGTGGTTGGTGTATTCCATACTTCTAGCGATTGGATTTCACTCAAAACTCACCAAATGACTCCTCCCACCATATTATGATGTTGCCCAAGTTTTGGGCTCTATCCGACATCAATTGGTGTGAGAAATTGGTCAATTCAATTTGAACGACAGTTCGTTCCTAATTGGAGTGGTTGGTGTATTCTGTTGCATTCCTAAAAGGACACAAATTAATGTGCAAACAACCAATTAAAAATACCCGCAAGTGCACGAATCTATCGAAGTATAGATTATGTAAGTACGGGGTCGATCCCACGAAGAACTTGTCGGTTTCCTATAAGTTCTAGTTTGAGTACGTAAAGAACACTTAATTGACACACCACAAATACGCAAATGCAAAAATGGAAACTAAAAATAAGTAAAGAAGTGCAAAAGAAATGAAACAACACAAGAAAACTAAAGAAAAACACAAACAGCATTTTCTATCGCCATTTTATCACCTGTTTATCGTGAACAGTGAACAGTGCGACCGGTCGTGTGAACAGTGACGACCGGTCGTTAGAAGCAGAGTCGAAATTTCAATAAACGTGTGATGAGCGACCGGTCGCGTGAACAGTGACGACCGGTCGCTTTCGGCAGATTTGTTTTCTCTGTTTTTCAGTTTCGACCTCTGTCCAGTTTTTGACCTATACCTTTCCAACCGTATGTCCAAAATTCAAGTTCTTTATACGGTTGGATTCAGCACAGAAAATGCAAGAACACACGCGGACCAAAAGTCCAAAACAATTACAGAAATAAATAAAATTCAGTAACAAAGACACAAAACGTGTCAAACACGCAACTCACACACACATTTTGGGGGGGGTTTTGATTTGTTTCAAGTGACCTATTTCTATTGCATGAATGTAAATGAACTCTAAATTTAACAAGAATGGCAGAGATGAATTATCAAGATGTGAAATTAAAATGTAACACACACTAGGGTTTCGGAATCCACCCTAAACAATTCTACCAAAGTTCATGAATACTCAAGTGATGAACTCTAAACGTGTTGATGAAGATGTTCGCAATCAAGACCATGGGTCGTGGCTCAAGACGCATTGATTCTCTCTAATATACGTAAAGTGCATGGTTCATGCTACAATACTTGTGCTCTCCTCATAACCGAACCTAGGTATGGTTCGTACTTCGATTCGATTACAAGGAAAACCCATTAAGTTCAAAGAGAATATGAACATCACAAGAATCCTAATAGCATGGTGTTTACATTAGGTATTCAAGAAACCAATTCACATGGATGGTTCTTACTCCATCCATCTATTGCTTAGGAAAACATGAAGATACACATAATCCCAACAATCTCAAGAGGCATGCTTTCAAAGATGGCCAACCAAGGAAAAACACACATCAAGGATAGATTAATTTGGTGAATTGGAATTCATCAACAATATTTAGAAATTCATACACTCAAGCATCAAAACAATAAGGTAATCATGTTTAGGGCTTCAACCTAAGCCCTAGCTATGGAGTTTAGTTGCTCATACTTATTCCAAATACAAACTCAATATAAAATTAGAAAGAGTTTACAGATTTTGAGAAAATGATGAAAGCTTCAAGGTCATCAATGGTGGAAGCTTTCTTCTCCACTTTGCTTGGCTGCACCTTGGCTTCTCCTAGCTCCAAACTCTCCAAAATCTGCTCTCAATGTGTAGAATGATAGAATGAAAATTGCTTTTCACGTTCAAAGGCTCCCTCCATATCTGATTGCCAATTGCTTTTGCTCCTTTTCCCATCTTTTCCTACTCACACTTTTAATATAAAACTCATTCTTTCTCTAAAGCTTTTGCCCATTGTCCCCTTGCCATTATGAAGCATTGACTCACAAAGATGCCAAATACTTCAGAAAACCTTTCTTTTACAAAGGTAATTCCTTGTTACCAAGAGTTATGGTAACAAGAAATTAAGATGACACAAAGGAGGTAAAAGCTGGCCAAATCCGGATTTCCAGAGCTGTGGTAACATGCTGGATTGGTTGGATAGGCAATACTTGTCCAATGGAGCTCAAATTTGGATATGTTGTAGTTAACATCCATTGGAACAAATCGCATGAAGATCATGACCTCATCCGAGCAACAGAGCATGTTGATCCCAGGCCAAGAAGTTGACCTACGAAAATGAACAAAAACAGAATTTATAACTAATAATGCACTTTTAGCTCATTTTCATTCCAACCAAGGTGAAATCTAAGAAAACACAAAAAGGAAGTAAAAAGTTATAAAATGTCAAGAACTAACTCAAAATAGTGGGTGAATAACATGAAAAATCATGTATAAAAATGAACCGAACATATTCCATACTTCTAGCTATTGGATTTCACTCAAAACTCACCAAATGACTCCTCCCACCATATTATGATGTTGCCCAAGTTTTGGGCTCGATCCGAAATCGATAGGTGTTCCAAATTGGATAATTCAAGTTCAACGGCAGTTCGTTCCTAATTGGAGTGGTTGGTGTATTCCATACTTCTAGCGATTGGATTTCACTCAAAAATCACCAAATGACTGCTCCCACCATATTATGATGTTGCCCAAGTTTGGGGCTCGATCCGAAATCAATAGGTGTGAGAAATTGGACAATTCAAGTTCAACGGCAGTTCGTTCCTAATTGGAGTGATTGGTGTATTCCGTACTTCTAGCGATTGGATTTCACTCAAAACTCACCAAAGGACTCCTCCCACCATATTATGATGTTGCCCAAGTTTTGGGCTTGATCCGAAATCAATAGGTTTGAGAAATTGGTCAATTCAATTTCAACGACAGTTCGTTCCTAACTGGAGTGGTTGGTGTATTCCATACTTCTAGCGATTGGATTTCACTCAAAACTCACCAAATGACTCCTCCCACCATATTATGATGTTGCCCAAGTTTTGGGCTCGATCCGAAATCAATCGGTGTGAGAAATTGGTCAATTCAATTTCAACGACAGTTCGTTCCTAATTGGAGTGGTTGGTGTATTCCATACTCCTAGCTATTGGATTTCACTCAAAACTCACCAAATGACTCCTCCCACCATATTATGATGTTGCCCAAGTTTGGGGCTCGATCCGAAATCGATAGGTGTTCCAAATTGGACAATTCAAGTTCAACGGCAGTTCGTTCCTAATTGGAGTGGTTGGTGTATTCCATACTTCTAGCGATTGGATTTCACTCAAAACTCACCCAATGACTCCTCCCACCATATTATGATGTTGCCCAAGTTTGGGGCTCGATCCGAAATCAATAGGTGTTCCAAATTGGACAATTCAAGTTCAACGGCAGTTCGTTCCTAATTGGAGTGGTTGGTGTATTCCATACTTCTAGCGATTGGATTTCACTCAAAACTCACCAAAGGACTCCTCCCACCATATTATGATGTTGCCCAAGTTTTGGGCTCGATCAGAAATCAATAGGTGTTCGAAATTGGACAATTCAAGTTCAACGGCAGTTCGTTCCTAATTGGAGTGGTTGGTGTATTCTAGCGATTGGATTTCACTCAAAACTCACCAAATGACTCCTCCCACCATATGATGATGTTGCCCAAGTTTTGGGCTCGATCCGAAATCAATAGGTGTTCCAAATTGGACGATTCAAGTTCAACGGCAGTTCGTTCCTAATTGGAGTGGTTGGTGTATTCCATACTTCTAGCGATTGGATTTCACTCAAAACTCACCAATGGACTCCTCCCACCATATTATGATGTTGCCCAAGTTTTGGGCTTGATCCGAAATCAATAGGTGTGAGAAATTGGTCAATTCAATTTCAACGACAGTTCGTTCCTAATTGGAGTGGTCAGTGTATTCCACACTTCTAGCAATTGGATTTCACTCAAAACTCACCAAATGACTCCTCCCACCATATTATGATGTTGCCCAAGTTTTGGGCTCGATCCGAAATCAATAGGTGTGAGAAATTGGTCAATTCAATTTCAACGACATTTCGTTCCTAATTGGAGTGGTCGGTGTATTCCATACTTCTAGCTATTCGATTTCACTCAAAACTCACCAAATGACTCCTCCCACCATATTATAATGTTGCGCTTGTTTTGGGTTCGATCCGAAATCGATAGGTGTTCCAAATTAGACAATTCAAGTTCAACGGCAGTTCGTTCCTAATCGGAGTGGTTGGTGTATTCCATACTTCTAGCGATTGGATTTCACTCAAAAATCACCAAATGACTCCTCGCACCATATTATGATGTTGCCCAAGTTTGGCGCTCGATCCGAAATCAATAGGTGTGAGAAATTGGACAATTCAAGTTCAACGGCAGTTCGTTCCTAAATGGAGTGGCTGGTGTATTCCATACTTCTAGCAATTGGATTTCACTCAAAACTCCCCAAATGACTCCTCCCACCATATTATGATGTTGCCCAAGTTTTGGGCTCTATCCGAAATCAATAGGTGTGAGAAATTGGACAATTCAATTTAGACGGCGGTTCGTTCCTAATTGGAGTGGTTGGGGTATTCCATACTTGTAGTGATTGGATTTCACTCAAAACTCACCAAACGACTCCTCCCACCATATTATGATGTTACCCAAGTTTTGGGCTCGATCCAAAATCAATAGGTGTGAGAAATTGGACAATTCAAGTTCAACGGCAGTTCGTTCCTAATTGGAGTGGTTGGTGTATTCCTTACTTCTAGCGATTGGATTTCCCTCAAAACTCAACAAAGGACTCCTCCCACCATATTATGATGTTACCCAAGTTTTGGGCTCGATCCGAAATCAATAGGTGTTTGAAATTATCGATTGGATTTCACTCAAAACTCACCAAATGACTCCTCCCACCATATTATGATGTTGCCAAAGTTTTGGGCTCGATCCGGAATCAATAGGTGTGAGAAATTGGTCAATTCAATTTCAACGACAGATCGTTCCTAATTCGAGTGGCTGGTGTATTCCATACTTCTAGCGATTTGATTTCACTCAAAACTCACCAAATGACTCCTCCCACCGTATTATGATGTTGCCCAAGTTTTGGGCTCGATCCGAAATCAATAGGTGTGAGAAATTGGTCAATTCAATTTCAACGACAGATCGTTCCTAATTCGAGTGGTTGGTGTATTCCATACTTCTAGCGATTTGATTTCACTCCAAACTCACCAAATGACTCCTCCCACCATATTATGATGTTGCCCAAGTTTTGGGCTCGATCCGAAATCAATAGGTGTTCCAAATTGGACAATTCAAGTTCAACGGCAGTTCGTTCCTAATTGCAGTGGTTGGTGTATTCCATACTTCTAGCGAATGGATTTCACCAAAAACTTACCAAATGACTCCTCCCACCATATTATGATGTTGCCAAACTTTTGGGCTCGATCCGAAATCAATAGGTGTGAGAAATTGGACAATTCAATTTCAACGGTAGTTCGTTCCTAATTGGAGTGGTTGGTGTATTCCATACTTCTAGCGATTGGATTTCACTCAAAACCCACCAAATGACTCATCCCATCATAGTATGATGTTGCCCAAGTTTTGGGCTCGATCCAAAATCAATAGGTGTGAGAAATTGGACAATTCAAGTTCAACGGCAGTTCGTTCCTAATTGGAGTGGTTCGTGTATTCCATACTTCCAGCGATTGGATTTCACTCAAAACTCACCAAATGACTCCTCCCACCATATTATGATGTTGCCCAAGTTTTGGGCTCGATCCGAAATCAATAGGTGTGAGAAATTGGACAATTCAAGTTCAACGGCAGTTCGTTCCAAGTGGGAGTGGTTGGTGTATTCCACACTTCTAGTGATTGGATTTCACGCAAAACTCACCAAATGACTCCTCCCACCAAATTATGATGTTGCCCAAGTTTTGGGATCGATCCGAAATCAATAGGTGTGAGAAATTGGACAATTCAAGTTCCACGGCAGTTCGTTCCTAATTGGAGTGGTTGGTGTATTCCATACTTCTAGCGATTGGATTTCACTCAAAACCCACCAATTGACTCCTCCCACCATATTACGATGTTGCCCAAGTTTTGTCCTCGATCGTAAATCAATGGGTGTGAGAAATTGGACAATTCAAGTTCAAACGGCAGTTCGTTCCAAATTGGAGTGGTTTGTGTATTCCATACTTCTAGCGATTGGATTTCACTCAAAACTCACCAAATGACTCCTCCCACCATATTATGGTGTTGCCCAAGTTTGGGGCTCGAGCCGAAATCAATAGGTGTTAGAAATTGGACAATTCAAGTTCAACGGCAGTTCGTTCCTAATTGCTGTGGTTGGTGTATTCCATAGTTCTAGCGATTGGATTTCACTCAAAACTCACCAAATGACTCCTCCCACCATATTATGATGTTGCCCATGTTCTGGGCTCGATCCGAAATCAATAGGTCTTCCAAATTTGACAATTAGAGTTCAACGGCAGTTCGTTCCTAATTGGAGTGGTTGGTGTCTTCCATACTTCTAGCGATTGGATTTCACTCGAAACTCACCAATTCACTCCTCCCACCATATTATGATGTTGCCCAAGTTTTGTCCTCGATCGTAAATCAATGGGTGTGAGAAATTGGACAATTCAAGTTCAACGGCAGTTCGTTCCTAATTGGAGTGGTTGGTGTATTCCATACTTCTAGCGATTGGGTTTCACTCAAAACTCCCCAAATGACTCCTCCCACCATATTATGGTGTTGCCCAAGTTTGGGGCTCGAGCCGAAATCAATAGGGGTGAGAAATTGGACAATTCAAGTTCAACGGCAGTTCGTTCCTAATTGGGTTGGTTGGTGTATTCCATACTTCTAGCGATTGGATTTCACGCAAAACTCCCGAAATGACTCCTCCCACCATATTATCATGTTGCACAACTTTTGGTTTCCATCGGAAATCAATAGGTGTGAGAAATTGGACAATTCAAGTTCAACGGCAGTTCGTTCCTAATTGGAGTGGTTGGTGTATTCCATACTTCTAGCAATTGGATTTCACTCAAAACTCACCGAATGACTCCTCCCACCATATTATGATGTTGGCCAAGTTTTGGGATCGATCCGAAATCAATAGGTGTGAGAAATTGGACAATTCAAGTTCAACGGCAGTTCGTTCCTAATTGGTGTGGTTGGTGTATTCCATACTTCTAGCGATTGGATTTCACTCAAAACTCACCAAATGACTCCTCTCACCATATTATGACGTTGCCCAAGTTTGGGGCTTGATCCGAAATCAATAGGTGTAAGAAATTGGACAATTCAATTTCAACGGTAGTTCGTTCCTAATTGGAGTGGTTGGTGTATTCCATACTTCTAGCGATTGGATTTCACTCAAAACTCCCCAAATGACTCCTCCCACCATAGTATGATGTTGCAAAAGTTTTGGGCTCGATCCAAAATCAATAGGTGTGAGAAATTGGACAATTCAAGTTCAACGGCAGTTCGTTCCTAAATGGAGTGGTTGGTGTATTCCATACTTCTAACGATGGATTTCACTCAAAACTCACCAATTGACTCCTCCCACCATATTATGATGTTGCCCAACTTTTGGGCTCGATCCGAAATCAATAGGTGTTAGAAATTGGACAATTCAAGTTCAACGGCAGTTCGTTCCTAATTGCAGTGGTTGGTGTATTCCATACTTCTAACGATTGGATTTCACTCAAAACTCACCAAATGACTCCTCCAACCATATTATGATGTTGCCCAAGTTTTGGGCTCGTTCCGAAGTCGATAGGTGTGAGAAATTGGACAATACAACTTCAACGGCAGTTCGTTCCTAATTGGAGTGGTTGGTGTATTCCATACTTCTAGCGATTGGATTTCACGCAAAACTCACCACATGACTCCTCCCACCATATTATCATGTTGCACAACTTTTGGTTTCGATCGGAATTCAATAGGTGTGAGAAATTGGACAATTCAAGTTCAACGGCAGTTCGTTCCTAATTGGAGTGGTTGGTGTATTCCATACTTCTAGCGATTGGATTTCACTCAAAACTCACCAAATGACTCCTCCCACCATATTATGATGTTGCCCAAGTTTTGGGCTCGATCCGAAATCAATAGGTGTTCCAAATTGGACAATTCAAGTTCAATGGCAGTTCGTTCCTAATTGGAGTGGTTGGTGTATTCCATACTTCTAGCGATTGGATTTCACTCAAAACTCACCAAATGACTCCTCCCACCATATTATGATGTTGCCCAAGTTTTGGGCTCGATCCGAAATCAATAGGTGTGAGAAATAGGACAATTCAAGTTCAACGGCAGTTCGTTCCAAGTTGGAGTGGTTGGTGTATTCCATACTTCTAGCGATTGGATTTCCCTCAAAACTCACCAAAGGACTCCTCCCACCATATTATGATGTTACCCAAGTTTTGGGCTCGATCAGAAATCAATAGGTGTTTGAAATTAGCGATTGGATTTCACTCAAAACTCACCAAATGACTCCTCCCACCATATTATCATGTTGCCAAAGTTTTGGGCTCGATCCGAAATCAATAGGTGTGAGAAATTGGTCAATTCAATTTCAACGACAGATCGTTCCTAATTCGAGTGGTTGGTGTATTCCATACTTCTAGCGATTTGATTTCACTCAAAACTCACCAAATGACTCCTCCCACCATATTATGATGTTGCACAAGTTTGGTGTTCGATCCGAAATCAATAGGTGTGAGAAATTGGACAATTCAAGTTCAGCGGCAGTTCGTTCCTAATGGGAGTGGTTGGTGTGTTCCATACTTCTAGCGATTGGATTTCACTCAAAACTCACCAAATGACTCCTCCCACCATATTATGATGTTGCCCAAGTTTTGGGCTCGATCCTAAATCAATAGGTGTGAGAAATAGGACAATTCAAGTTCAACGGCAGTTCGTTCCAAGTTGGAGTGGTTGGTGTATTCCATACTTCTAGCGATTGGATTTCCCTCAAAACTCACCAAAGGACTCCTCCCACCATATTATGATGTTACCCAAGTTTTGGGCTCGATCCGAAATCAATAGGTGTTTGAAATTAGCGATTGGATTTCACTCAAAACTCACCAAATGACTCCTCCCACCATATTATCATGTTGCCAAAGTTTTGGGCTCGATCCGAAATCAATAGGTGTGAGAAATTGGTTAATTCAATTTCTACGACAGATCGTTCCTAATTCGAGTGGTTGGTGTATTCCATACTTCTAGCGATTTGATTTCACTCAAAACTCACCAAATGACTCCTCCCACCATTTTATGATGTTGCCCAAGTTTTGGGCTCGATCCGAAATCAATAGGTGTTCCAAATTGGACAATTCAAGTTCAACGGCAGTTCGTTCCTAATTGCAGTGGTTGGTGTATTCCATACTTCTAGCGAATGGATTTCACCCAAAACTTACCAAATGACTCCTCCCACCATATTATGATGTTGCCCAACTTTTGGGCTCGATCCGGAATCAATAGGTGTGAGAAATTGGACAATTCAATTTCAACGGTAGTTCGTTCCTAATTGGAGTGGTTGGTGTATTCCATACTTCTAGCGATTGGATATCACTCAAAACTCACCAAATGACTCCTCCCACCATAGTATGATGTTGCCCAAGTTTTGGGCTCGATCCAAAATCAATTGGTGTGAGAAATTGGACAATTCAAGTTCAACGGCAGTTCGTTCCTAATTGGAGTGGTTGGTGTATTCCATACTTCTAGCGAATGGATTTCACTCAAAACTTACCAAATGACTCCTCCCACCATATTATGATGTTGCCCAAGTTTTGGGCTCGATCCGAAATCAATAGATGTTCCAAATTGGCAATTCAAGTTCAACGGCAGTTCGTTCCAAATTGGAGTGGTTGGTGTATTCCATACTTCTAGCGATTGGATTTCACTCAAAACCCACCATATGACTCCTCCCACCATATTATGATGTTGCCCAAGTTTTGGGCTCCATCCGAAATCAATTGGTGTTCCAAATTGGACAATTCAAGTTCAACGGCAGTTCGTTCCAAATTGGAGAGGTTGGGGTATTCCACACTTCTAGCGATTGGATTTCACTCAAAACTCACCAAATGACTTCTCCCACCATATTATGCTGTTGCCCCAGTTTTGGGCTCGATCCGAAATCAATAGGTGTGAGAAATTGGACAATTCAATTTCAACGGTAGTTCGTTCCTAATTGGAGTCGTTGGTGTATTCCATACTTCTTGCGATTGGATTTCACACAAAACTCCCCAAATGACTCCTCCCACCATATTATGATGTTGCCCAAGTTTTGGGCTCGATCCGAAATCAATAGTTGTGAGAAATTGGACAATTCAAGTGCAATGGCAGTTCGTTCCTAATTGGAGTGGTTGGTGTCTTCCATACTTCTAGCGATTGGATTTCACTCAAAACTCACCAAATGACTCCTCCCACGATATTATGTTGTTGCCCAAGTTTTGGGCTCGATCCGATATCAATAGGTGTTCCAAATTGGACAATTCAAGTTCAACGGCAGTTCGTTTATGATTGGAGTGGTTGGTGTCTTACATACTTCTAGCGATTGGATTTCACCCAAAACTAACCGAATGACTCCTCCCACCATATTATGATGTTGCCCAAGTTTGGGGCTCGATCCGAAATCAATAGGTGTTCCAAATTGGACAATTCAAGTTCAACGGCAGTTCGTTCCTAATTGGAGTGGTTGGTGTATTCCATACTTCTGGCGATTGGATTTCACTCAAAACTAACCAAATGACTCCTCCCAACATATTATGATGTTGCCCATGTTTTGGGCTCGATCCGAAATCAATAGGTGTGAGAAATTGGACAATTCAAGTTCAACGGCAGTTCGTTCCTAATTGGAGTGGTTGGTGTATTCCATACTTCTAGCGATTGGATTTCAATCAAAACTCAACAAATGACTCCTCCCACCATATTATGATGTTGCCCAAGTTTTGGGCTCGATCCGAAATCAATAGGTGTGAGAAATTGGACAATTCGTTTTCAACGGCAGCTCGTTCCTAATTGGAGTGGTTGGTGTATTCCATACTTCTAGCGATTGGATTTCACTCAAAACTCACCAAATGACTCCTCCCACCATATTATGATGTTGCCCAAGTTTTGGGCTCGATCCGAAATCAATAGGTGTTCCAAATTGGACAATTCAAATTCAACGGCAGTTCGTTCCTAATTGGGTTGGTTGGTGTATTCCATACTTCTAGAGATTGGATTTCACTCAAAAGTCACCAAATGACTCCTCCCACAATATTATGATGTTGCCCAAGTTTTGGGTTCGATCCGAAATCAATAGGTGTTCCAAATTGGACAATTCAAGTTCAACGGCAGTTCGTTCCAAATTGGAGTGGTTGGTGTTTTCCATACTACTAGCGATTGGATTTCACTCAAAACTCACCAAATGACTCCTCCAACTATATTATGATGTTGCCCAAGTTTTGGGCTCGATCCGAAATCAATAGGTGTGAGAAATTGGTCAATTCATTTTCAACGACAGTTCTTTCCTAATTGGAGTGATTGGTGTATTCCATACTTCTAGCGATTGGATTTCACTCAAAACTCACCAAATGACTCCTCCCACCATATTATGATGTTGCCCAAGTTTTGGGCTCGATCCGAATTCAATAGGTGTGAGAAATTGGAGAATTCAATTTCAACGACAGTTCTTTCCTAATTGGAGTGGTTGGCGTATTCCATACTTCTAACGATTGGATTTCAATCAAAACTAACGAAATGACTCCTCCCACCATATTATGATGTTGCCCAAGTTTTGGGCTCGATCCGAAATCAATAGGTGTGAGAAATTGGTCAATTCAATTTCAACGACAGTTCGTTCCTAATTGGAGTGGTTGGTGTATTCCATACTTCTAGCGATTGGATTTCACTCAAAACTCACCAAATGACTCCCCACACCGTATTATGATGTTGCCCAAATCTTGGGATCGATCCGAAATCAATAGTTGTTCCAAATTGGGGTGGTTGGTGTATTCCATACTTCTAGCGATTGGATTTTACTCAAAACTCACCAAATGACTCCCCACACCATATTATGATGTTGCAAAAGTTTTGGGCTCGATCCGAAATCAATAGGTGTGAGAAATTGGACAATTCGTTTTCAACGGCAGCTCGTTCCTAATTGGAGTGGTTGGTGTATTACATACTTCTAGCGACTGGATTTCACTCAAAACTCACCAAATGACTCCTGCCACAATATTATGATGTTGCCCAAGTTTTGGGCTCGATCCGAAATCAATAGGTGTGAGAAATTGGACAATTCAAGTTCAACGGCAGTTCGTTCGTAATTGGAGTGGTTGGTGTATTCCATACGTCTAGCGATTGGATTTCACTCAAAACTCACCAAATGACTCCTCCCACCATATTATGATGTTGCCCAAGTTTTGGGCTCGATCCGAAATCAATAGGTGTGAGAAATTGGTCAATTCAATTTCAACGACAGTTCGTTCCTAATTGGAGTGGTTGGTGTATTCCATACGTCTAGCGATTGGATTTCACTCAAAACTCACCAAATGACTGCTCCCTCCATATTATGTTGTTGCCCAAGTTTTGGGCTCGATCCGAAATCAATAGGTGTTCCAAATTGGACAATTCAAGTTCAACGGCAGTTCGTTCCTAATTGGTTTGGTTGGTGTGTTACATACTTCTAGCGATTGGATTTCACTCAAAACTCACCAAATGACTCCTCCCACCATATTATGATGTTGCCCATGTTTTGGGCTCGATCCGAAATCAATAGGTGTTCCAAATTGGACAATTCAAGTTCAACGGGAGTTCGTTCCTAATTGGAGTGGTTGGTGTTTTCCATACTTCTAGTGATTGGATTTCACTCAAAACTTAGCAAATGACTCCTCCCACCATATTATGATGTTGCCCAAGTTTTGGGCTCGATCCGACTTCAATAGGTGTGAGAAATTGGACAATTCAAGTTCGACGGAAGTTCGTTCCTAATTGGAGTGGTTAGTGTATTCCATACTTCTAGCGATTGGATTTCACTCAAAACTCACCAAATGACTCCTCCCACCATATTATGATGTTGCCCAAGTTTTGGGCTCGATCCGAAATCAGTATGTCTTCCAAATTGGACAATTCAAGTTAAACGGCAGTTCGTTCGTAATTGGAGTGGTTGGTGTATTCCATACTTCTAGCGATTGGATTTCACTCAAAACTCACCAAATGACTCCCCACACCATATTATGATGTTGCCCAAGTCTTGGGATCGATCCGAAATCAATAGTTGTTCCAAATTGGACAATTCAAGTTCAACGGCAGTTCGTTCCTAAATGGGGTGGTTGGTGTATTCCATACTTCTAGCGATTGGATTTTACTCAAAACTCACCAAATGACTCCCCACACCATATTATGATGTTGCAAAAGTTTTGGGCTCGATCCGAAATCAATAGGTGTGAGAAAATAGTCAATTCAATTTCAACGACAGTTCGTTCCTAATTGGAGTGGTTGGTGTATTCCATACGTCTAGCGATTGGATTGCACTCAAAACCCACCAAATGACTCCTCCCACCATATTATGATGTTGCCCAAGTTTTGGGCTCGATCCGAAATCAATAGGTGTGAGAAATTGGTCAATTCAAGTTAAACGAAAGTTCGTTCCTAATTGGAATGGTTGGTGTATTCCGTACTTCTAGTGATTGGATTTCACTCAAAACTCACGAATTGACTGCTCCCACCATATTATGATGTTGCCCAAGTTTTGGGCTCGATCCGAAATCAATAGGTGTGAGAAATTGGACAATTCAAGTTCAACGGCAGTTCGTTCCTAATTGGAGTGGTTAGAGTATTCCATACTTCTAGCGATTGGATTTCACTCAAAACTCACCAAATGACTCCTCCCACCATATTATGATGTTGCCCAAGTTGTGGCCTCGATTCGAAATCAATAGGTCTTCCAAATTGGACAATTCAAGTTCAACGGCAGTTCGTTCGTAATTGGAGTGGTTGGTGTATTACGTACTTCTAGCGATTGGATTTCACTCAAAACTCACCAAATGACTCCTCCCACCATATTATGATGTTGCCCAACTTTTGGGCTCGATCCGAAATCAATAGGTGTGAGAAATTGGACAATTCAAGTTCAACGGCAGTTCGGTCCTAACTGGAGTGGTTGGTGTATTCCATACTTCTGGCGATTGGATTTCACTCAAAACTCACCACATGACTCCTCCCAACATATTATGATGTTGCCCAAGTTATGGGCTCGATCCGAATTCAATAGGTGTGAGAAATTGGTCAATTCAATTTCAACGACAGTTCTTTCCTAATTGGTTTGGTTGGTGTATTCCATACTTCTAGCGATTGGATTTCACTCAAAACTCACCAAATGACTCCTCCCACCATATTATGATGTTGCCCAAGTTTTGGTCTCGATCCGAAATCAATTGGTGTTCCAAATTGGACAATTCAAGTTCAACGGCAGTTCGTTCTTAATTGGAGTGGTTGGTGTTTTCCATAATTCTAGTGATTGGATTTCACTCAAAACTCAGCAAATGACTCCTCCCACCATATTATGATGTTGCCCAAGTTTTGGGCTCGATCCGAATTCAATAGGTGTAAGAAATTGGTCAATTCATTTTCAACGACAGTTCTTTCCTAATTGGAGTGGTTGGTGTATTCCATACTTCTAGCGATTGGATTTCACTCAAAACTCACCAAATGACTCCTCCCACAATATTATGACGTTGCCCAAGTTTTGGGCTCGATCCGAAATCAATAGGTGTGAGAAATTGGTCAATTCAATTTCAACGACAGTTCTTTCCTAATTGGAGTGGTTGGTGTATTCCATACTTCTAGCGATTGGATTTCACTCAAAACTCACCAATTGAATCCTCCCACCATATTATGTTGTTGCCCAAGTTTTGGGCTCGATCTGAAATCAATAGGTCTTCCAAATTGGACAATTCAAGTTCAACGGCAGTTTGTTCCTAACTGGAGTGGTTGGTGTATTCCATACTTCTAGCGATCGTATTTTACTCAAAACTCACCAAATGACTCCCCACACCATATTATGATGTAGCCCAAGTTTTGGGCTCGATCCGAAATCAAAAGGTGTGAGAAATTGGACAATTCCAGTTCAACGGCAGTTCGTTCCTAATTGGAGTGGTTGGTGTATTCCATACTTCTAGCGATTGGATTTCACTCAAAACTCACGAAATGACTCCTCCCACCATATTATGATGTTGCCCTAGTTTGGGGCTCGATCCGAAATCTATAGGTTTGAGAAATTGGACAATTCAAGTTCAACGGCAGTTCGTTCCTACTTGAAGTGGTTGGTGTATTCCATACTTCTAGCAATTGGATTTCACTCAAAACTCACCAAATGACTCCTCCCACCATATTATGATGTTGCCCAAGTTTTGGGCTCGATCCGAAATCAATAGGTCTTCCAAATTGGACAATTCAAGTTCAACGGCAGTTCGTTCCTAATTGGAGTGGTTGGTGTATTCCATACTTCTAGCAATTGGATTACACTCAAAACTCACCAAATGACTCCTCCCACCATATTATGATGTTGCCCAAGTTTTGGGCTCGATCCGAAATCAATAGGTGTGAGAAATTGGACAAATCAAGTTCACCGGCAGTTCGTTCCTAATTGGAGTGGTTGTTGTATTCCATACTTCTAGCGATAGGATTTCACTTAAAACTATCCAAATGACTCCTCCCACAATATTATGATGTTGCCCAAGTTTTGGGCTCGATCCGAAATCAATAGGTGTTCCAAATTGGACAATTCAAGTTCAACGGCACTTCGTTCCTAACTGGAGTGGTTGGTGTATTCCATACTTCTAGCGATCGGATTTTACTCAAAACTCACCAAATGACTCCTCCCACCATATTATGATGTTGCCCAAGTTTGGGGCTCGATCCGAAATCAATAGGTGTGGGAAATTGGACAAATCAAGTTCAACGGCAGTTCGTTCCTAATTGGAGTGGTTGGTGTATTCCATACTTCTAGCGATAGGATTTCACTTAAAACTATCCAAATGACTCCTCCCACCATATTATGATGTTGCCCAAGTTTTGGGCTCGATCCGAAATCAATAGGTATTCCAAATTGGACAATTAAAGTTCAACGGCACTTCGTTCCTAACTGGAGTGGTTGGTGTATTCCATACTTCTAGCGATCGGATTTTACTCAAAACTCACCAAATGACTCCCCACACCATATTATGATGTTGCCCAAGTTTTGGGCTCGATCCGAAATAAATAGGTGTGAGAAATTGTACAATTCAAGTTCAAAGGCAGTTCGTTCCTAATTGGAGTGGTTGGTGTATTCCATACTTCTAGCGATTGGATTTCACTCAGAACTCACCAAATGACTCCTCCCACCAGATTATGATGTTGCCCAAGTTTTGGGCTCGATCTGAAATCAATAGGTCTGAGAAATTGGTCAATTCAATTTCAACGACAGTTCGTTCCTAATTGGAGTGGTTGGTGTATTACATACGTCCAGCGATTCGATTTCACTCAAAACTCAACAAATGACTCCTCCCACCATATTATGATGTTACCCAAGTTTTGGGCTCGATCCGAAATCAATAGGTGTTCCAACTTGGACAGTTCAAGTTCAACGGCAGTTCGTTCGTAATTGGAGTGGTTGGTGTATTCCATACTTCTAGCGATTGGATTTCACTCAAAACTCACCAAATGACTCCTGCCACAATATTATGATGTTGCCCAAGTTTTGGGCTCGATCCGAAATCAATAGGTGTGAGAAATTGTTCAATTCAAGTTCAACAGCAGTTCGTTCGTAATTGGAGTGGTTGGTGTATTCCATACTTCTAGCGATTCGATTTCACTCAAAACTAACCAAATGACTCCTCCCACCATATTATGATGTGGCCCAAGTTTTGGGCTCGATCCGAAATCAATAGGTGTTCCAAATTGGACAATTCAAGTTCAACGGCAGTTCGTTCCTAATTGGAGTGGTTGGTGTATTCCATACTTCTTGCAGTTCGATTTCAGTCAAAACTCACCGAATGACTCTTCCCACCATATTATGGTGTTGCCCAAGTTTGGGGTTCGATCCGAAATCAATAGGTGTGAGAAATTGGACAATTCAAGTTCAACGGCAGTTCGTTCCTAATTGGAGTGGTTGGTGTATTCCACTCTTCTAGAGATTGGATTTCACTCAAAACTCACCAAACGACTCCTCCCACCATATTATGTTGTTGCCCAAGTTTTGAGCGCGATCCGAAACCAATAGGTGTTCCAAATTGGACAATTCAAGTTCAACGGCAGTTCGTTCCAAACTGGAGTGGTTGGTGTATTCCATACTTCTAGCGATTGGATTTCACTCAAAACTAACCAAATGACTCCTCCCACCATATTATGATGTTGCCCAAGTTTTGGGCTCGATCCGAAATCAATTGGTGTTCCAAATTGGACAATTCAAGTTCAACGACAGTTCGTTCCTAATTGGAGTGGCTGGTGTATTCCATACTTCTAGCGATTGGATTTCACTCAAAACTAACCAAATGACTCCTCCCACCACATTATGATGTGGCCCAAGTTTTGGGCTCGATCCGAAATCTATAGGTGTTCCAAATTGGACAATTCAAGTTCAACGGCAGTTCGTTCCTAATTGGAGTGGTTGGTGTATTCCATACTTCTAAAGATTGGATTTCACTCAAAACTCACCAAATGACTACTCCCACCATATTATGATGTTGCCCAAGTTTTGGGCTCGATCCGAAATCAATAGATCTGAGAAATTGGTCACTTCAATTTCAACGACAGTTCGTTCCTAATTGGAGTGGTTGGTGTATTCCATACGTCCAGTGATTGGATTTCACTCAAAACTCACCAAATGACTCCTCCCACGATATTATGATGTTGGCCAAGTTTTGGGCTCGATCCGAAATCTATAGGTGTTCCAAATTGGACAATTCAAGTTCAACGGCAGTTCGTTCGTAAATGGAGTGGTTGGTGTATTCCATACTTCTAGCGATTGGATTTCACTCAAAACTCACCAAATGACTCCTCCCACCATGTTTTATTGTTGCCCAAGTTTTGGGCTCGATCTGAAATTAATAGGTGTTCCCAATTGGACAATTCACGTTCAACGGCAGTTCGTTCCTAATTAGAGTGGTTGGTGTATTCCATACTTCTAGCAATTGGATTTCACTCAAAACTCACCAAAGGACTCCTCCCACCATTTTATGATCTTGCCCAGGTTTTGGGCTCGATCCGAAATCAATAGGTCTGAGAAATTGGTCAATTCAATTTCAACGACAGTTCGTTCCTAATTGGAGTGGTTGGTGTATTCCATACGTCCAGCGATTGGATTTCACTCAAAACTCACCAAATGAATCCTCCCACCATATTATGATGTTGGCCAAGTTTTGGGCTCGATCCGAAATCTATAGGTGTTCCAAATTGGACAATTCAAGTTCAACAGCAGTTCGTTCCTAATTGGAGTGGTTGGTGTATTCCATACTTCTAGCGATTGGATTTCACTCAAAACTCACCAAACGACTCCTCCCACCATATTATGATGTTGCCCAAGTTTGGGGCTCGATCCGAAATCAATGGTTGTGAGAAATTGGACAATTCAAGTTCAACGGCAGTTCGTTCCTAATTGGAGTGGTTGGTGTATTCCATACTTCTAGCAATTGGATTTCACTCAAAACTAACCAAATGACTCCTCCCACCATATTATGTTGTTGCCCAAGTTTTGGGCTCGATCCGAAATCAATAGGTGTTCCAAATTGGACAATTCAAGTTCAACGGCAGTTCGTTCCTAACTGGAGTGGTTGGTGTATTCCATACTTCTAGCGATTGGATTTCACTCAAAACTCACCAAACCACTCCTCCCACCATATTATGATGTTGCCCAAGTTTTGGGCTCGATCCGAAATCAATAGGTGTTCCAAATTGGACAATTCAAGTTCAACGGCAGTTCGTTGCTAAATGGAGTGGTTGGTGTATTCCATACTTCTAGCGATTGGATTTCACTGAAAACTCACCAAATGACTCCTCCCACCATATTTTGTTGTTGCCCAAGTTTTGGGCTCGATCCGAAATCAATAGGTGTTCCAAATCGGACAATTCAAGTTCAACGGTAGTTTGTTCCTAATTGGAGTGGTAGGTGTATTCCATACTTCTAGCGATTGGATTTCACTCAAAACTCACCAAATGACTCCTCCCACCATATTTTGTTGTTTCCCATGTTTTGGGCTCGATCCGAAATCAATAGGTGTTCCAAATCGGACAATTCAAGTTCAACGGCAGTTCGTTCCTAATTGGAGTGGTTGGTGTACTCCATACTTCTAGCGATTGGATTTCACTCAAAACTCACCAAATGACTCCTCCCACCTTATTTTGTTGTTGCCCAAGTTTTGGGCTCGATCCGAAATCAATAGGTGTTTCAAATTGGACAATTCAAGTTCAACGGCAGTTCGTTCCTAATTCGAGTGGTTGGTGTATTCCATACTTCTAGCGATTGGATTTCACTCAAAACTCACCAAATGACTCTTTCCACCGTATTATGATGTTGCCCAAGTTTGGGGGTCGATCCGAAATCAATAGGGGTGAGAAATTGGACAATTCAAGTTCAACGGTAGTTCTTTCCTAATTAGAGTGGTTGGTGTATTCCATACTTCTAGCGATTGGATTTCACTCAAAACTCACCAAATGACTCCTCCCACCATATTATGATCTTGCCCAACTTTTGGGCTCGATCCGAAATCAATAGGTCTGAGAAATTGGTCAATTCAATTTCAACGATAGTTCGTTCCTAATTGGAGTGGTTGGTGTATTCCATACGTCCAGCGATTGGATTTCACTCAAAACTCCCCAAATGACTCCTCCCACCATATTATGATGTTGCCCAAGTTTTGGGCTCGATCCGAAATCAATAGGAGTTCCAAATTGGACAATTAAAGCTCAACGGCAGTTCGTTCCTAAATGGAGTGGTTGGTGTATTCCATACTTCTGGCGATTGGATTTCACTGAAAACTCACCAAATGACTCCTCCCACCATATTTTGTTGTTGCCCAAGTTTTGGGCTCGATCCGAAATCAATAGGTGTTCCAAATCGGACAATTCAAGTTCAACGGCAGTTCGTTCCTAATTGGAGTGGTTGCTGTATTCCATACTTGTAGCGATTGGATTTCACTCAAAACTCATGAAATCACTCCTTCCACCATATTTTGTTGTTGGCCAAGTTTTGGGCTCGATTCGAAATCAATAGGTGTTTCAAATTGGACAATTCAAGTTCAACGGCAGTTCGTTCCTAATTGGAGTGGTTGGTGTATTCCATACTTCTAGCGATTGGATTTCACTCAAAACACACCAAATGACTCCTCCCACCATATTATGATGTTGCCCAAGTTTTGGTCTCGATCCGAAATCAATAGGGGTTCCAAATTGGACAATTCAAGTTCAACGGCAGTTCGTTCCTAATTGGAGTGGTTGGTGTATTCCATACTTCTAGCGATTGGATTTCACTCAAAACTCACCAAATGACTCCTCCCACCATATTATGATGTTGCCCAAGTTTGGGGCTCGATCCGAAATCAATAGGTGTGAGAAATTGGACAATTCAAGTTCAACGGCAGTTCGTTCCTAATTGGAGTGGTTGGTGTATTCCATACTTCTAGCGATTGGATTTCACTCAAAACTAACCAAATGACTTCTCCCACCATATTATGATGTTGCCCAAGTTTTGGGCTCGATCCGAAATCAATAGGTGTGAGAAATTGGTCAATTCAATTTCAACGACAGTTCGTTCCTAATTGGAGTGGTTGGTGGATTCCATACGTCTAGCGATTGGATTTCACTCAAAACTCAACAAATGACTCCTCCCACTATATTATGATGTTGCCCAAGTTTTGGGCTCGATCCGAAATCAATAGGTGTTCCAAATTGGACAATTCAAGTTCAACGGCAGTTCGTTCCTAATTGGAGTGGTTGGTGTATTCCATACTTCTAGTGATTGGATTTCACTCAAAACTCACCAAATGACTCCTCCCACCATATTATGATGTAGCCCAAGTTTTGGGCTCGATCCGAAATCAATAGGTCTGAGAAATTGGTCAATTCAATTTCAACGACAGTTCGTTCCTAATTGGGGTGGTTGGTGTATTCCATACGTCCAGCGATTGGATTTCACTCAAAACTCACCAAATGAATCCACCCACCATATTATGATGTTGGCCAAGTTTTGGGCTCGATCCGAAATCTATAGGTGTTCCAAATTGGACAATTCAAGTTCAACGGCAGTTCGTTCCTAATTGGAGTGGTTGGTGTATTCCATACTTCTAGCGATTGGATTTCACTCAAAACTCACCAAATGACTTCTCCCACCATATTTTGTTGTTGCCCAAGTTTTGGGCTCGATCCGAAATCAATAGGTGTTTCAAATTGGACAATTCAAGTTCAACGGCAGTTCGTTCCTAATTGGAGTGGTTGGTGTATTCCATACTTCTAGCGATTGGATTTCACTCAAAACTCACCAAATGACTCTTTCCACCGTATTATGATGTTGCCCAAGTTTGGGGCTCGATCTGAAATCAATAGGTGTTCCAAATCGGACAATTCAAGTTCAACGGCAGTTCGTTCCTAATTGGAGTGGTTGCTGTATTCCATACTTGTAGCGATTGGATTTCACTCAAAACTCACGAAATCACTCCTTCCACCATATTTTGTTGTTGCCCAAGTTTTGGGCTCGATTCGAAATCAATAGGTGTTTCAAATTGGACAATTCAAGTTCAACGGCAGTTCGTTCCTAATTGGAGTGGTTGGTGTATTCCATACTTCTAGCGATTGGATTTCACTCAAAACTCACCAAATGACTCCTCCCACCATATTATGATGTTGCCCAAGTTTTGGTCTCGATCCGAAATCAATAGGTGTTCCAAAATTGGACAATTCAAGTTCAACGGCAGTTCGTTCCTAATTGGAGTGGTTGGTGTATTCCATACTTCTAGCGATTGGATTTCACTCAAAACTCACCAAATGACTCCTCCCACCATATTATGATGTTGCCCAAGTTTGGGGCTCGATCCGAAATCAATAGGTGTTCCAAATTGGACAATTCAAGTTCAACGGAAGTTCGTTCCTAATTGGAGTGGTTGGTGTATTCCATACTTCTAGCGATTGGATTTCACTCAAAACTCACCAAATGACTTCTCCCACCATATTTTGTTGTTGCCCAAGTTTTGGGCTCGATCCGAAATCAATAGGTGTTTCAAATTGGACAATTCAAGTTCAACGGCAGTTCGTTCCTAATTGGAGTGGTTGGTGTATTCCATACTTCTAGCGATTGGATTTCACTCAAAACTCACCAAATGACTCTTTCCACCGTATTATGATGTTGCCCAAGTTTGGGGCTCGATCCGAAATCAAGAGGTGTGAGAAATTGGACAATTCAAGTTCAACGGCAGTTCGTTCCTAATTGGAGTGGTTGGTGTATTCCATACTTCTAGCGATTGGATTTCACTCAAAACTAACCAAACGACTCCTCCCACCATATTATGATGTTGCCCAAATTTTGGGCTCGATCCGAAATCAATAGGTGTTCCAAATTGGACAAATCAAGTTCAACGGCAGTTCGTTCGAAACTGGAGTGGTTGGTGTATTCGGTTCTTCTAGCAATTGGATTTCACTCAAAACTCACCAAATGACTCCTCCCACCATGTTATTATGTTGCCCAAGTTTTGGGCTCGATCCGAAATCAATAGGTGTGAGAAATTGGACAATTCAAGTTCAACGGCAGTTCGTTCCTAATTGGAGTGGTTGGTGTATTCCATACTTCTAGCGATTGGATTTCACTCAAAACTCACCAAATGACTCCTCCCACATATTATGATCTTGCCCAAGTTTTGGGCTCGATCCGAAATCAATAGGTGTGAGAAATTGGACAATTCAAATTCAACGGCAGTTCGTTCCTAATTGGAGTGGTTGGTGTATTCCATATTTCTAGCGATTGGATTTCACTCAAAACTCCCCGAGTGACTTCTCCCACCATATTATGATGTTGCACAAGTTTGGGGTTCGATCCGAAATCAATAGGTGTTCCAAATTGGACAATTCAAGTTCAACGGCAGTTCGTTCCAAATGGGAGTGGTTGGTGTATTCCATACTTCTAGCGATTGGATTTCACACAAAACTCACCAAATGACTCCTCCCACCATATTATATTGTTGCCCAAGTTTTGGGCTCGATCCGAAATCAATAGTTGTGAGAAATTGGATAATTCAAGTTCAACGGCAGTTCGTTCCTAATTGGAGTGGTTGGTGTATTCCATACTTGTAGCGATTGGATTTCACTCAAAACTCACCAAATGACTCCTCCCACCATATTATGATGTTGCCCAAGTTTTGGACTCGATCCGAAATCAATAGGTGTGAGAAATTGGACAATTCAAGTTCAACGGCAGTTCGTTCCTAATTGGAGTGGTTGGTGTATTCCATACTTCTAGCGATTGGATTTCACTCAAAACTCACCAAATGACTCCTCCCCCCATATTATGATGTTGCCCAAGTTTTGGGCTCGATCCGAAGTCAATAGGTGTTCCAAATTGGACAATTCAAGTTCAACGACAATTCGTTCCTAATTGGAGTGGTTGGTGTATTCCATACTTCTTGCGATTGGATTTCACTGAAAAGAAACCAAATGACTCCTCCCACCATATTATCATGTTGCCCAGGTTTTGGTCACGATCCGAAATCAATCGGTGTGAGAAATTGGACAATTGAAGTTCAACGGCAGTTCGTTCCTAATTGGAGTGGCTGGTGTATTCCATACTTCTAGCGATTGGACTTCACTCAAAACTCACCAAATGACTCCTCCCACCACATTATAATGTTGCCCATGTTTTGGGCTCGATCCGAAATCAATAGCTGTTCCAAATTGGACAATTCAAGTTCAACGGCAATTCGTTCCTAATTGAAGTGGTTGGTGTATTCCATAATTCTAGCGATTGGATTTCACTCAAAAGTCACCAAATGACTCCTCCCACCATATTATCATGTTGGCCAAGCTTTGGGCACGATCCGAAATCGATAGGTGTGAGAAATTGGACAATTCAAGTTCAACGGCAGTTCGTTCCTAATTGGAGTGGCTGGTGTATTCCATACTTCTAGCAATTGGATTTCACTCAAAACTCACCAAATGACTCCTCCCACCATATTATCATATTGCCCAAGTTTTGGGCTCGATCCGAAATCAATAGGTGTGAGAAATTGGACACTTCAAGTTCAACGGCAGTTCGTTCCTAATTGGAGTGGTTGGGGTATTCCATACTTCTAGCGATTGGATTTCACTCAAAACTCACCAAATGACTCCTCCCACCATATTATGATGTTGCCCAAGTTTTGGGCTCGATCTGAAGTCAATAGGTGTTCCAAATTGGACAATTCAAGTTCAACGGCAATCGTTCCTAATTGGAGTGGTTGGTGTATTCCATACTTCTAGCAATTGGATTTCACTCAAAACTCACCAAATGACTGCTCCCACCATATTCTGATGTTGCCCAAGTCTTGGGCTCGATCCGAAGTCAATAGGTGTTTGAAATTGGACAATTCAAGTTCAACGGCAATCGTTCCTAATTGGAGTGGTTGGTGTATTCCATACTTCTAGCGATTGGATTTCACTCAAAACTCACCAAATGACTCCCCCCACCATATTATCGTGTTGCCCAAGTTTTGGGCTCGATCCGAAGTCAATAGGTGTTCCAAATTGGACAATTCAAGTTCAACGGCAATCGTTCCTAATTGGAGTGGTTGGTGTATTCCATACTTCTAGCAATTGGATTTCACTTAAAACTCACCAAATGACTGCTCCCACCATATTCTGATGTTGCCCAAGTCTTGGGCTCGATCCGAAGTCAATAGGTGTTCCAAATTGGACAATTCAAGTTCAACGGCAATCGTTCCTAATTGGAGTGGTTGGTGTATTCCATACTTCTAGCAATTGGATTTCACTCAAAACTCACCAAATGACTTCCCCCACCATATTATCGTGTTGCCCAAGTTTTGGGCTCGATCCGAAATCGATAGGTGTGAGAAATTGCACAATTCAAGTTCAACGGTAGTTCGTTCCTAATTGGAGTGGCTGGTGTATTCCACACTTCTAGCGATTGGACTTCCCTCAAAACTCACCAAATGACTCCTCCCACCATATTATGATGTTGCACAAGTTTGGGGTTCGATCCGAAATCAATAACTGTGAGAAATTGGACAATTCAAGTTCAACGGCAGTTCGTTCCTAATTGGAGTGGTTGGTGTATTCCATATTTCTAGCGATTGGATTTCACTCAAAACTCACCAACTGACTCCTCCCACAATATTATGACGTTGCCCAAGTTTTGGGCTCGATCCGAAATCAATAGGTCTTCCAAATTGGACAATTCAAGTTCAACGGCAGTTCGTTCCTAATTGGAGTGGTTGGTGTATTCCATAGTTCTAGCGATTGGATTTCACTCAAAACTCACCAAATGACTCCTCCCACCATATTATGATGTTGCCCAAGTTTTGGGCTCGATCCGGAATCAATAGGTGTAACAAATTGGACAATTCAAGTTCAACGGCAGTTCGTTCCTAATTGGAGTGGTTGGTGTATTACATACTTCTAGCGATTGGATTTCACTCAAAAGTCACGAAATGACTCCTCCCACCATATTATGATGTTGCACAAGTTTGGGGTTCGATCCGAAATCAATAGCTGTGAGAAATTGGACAATTCAAGTTCAACGGCAGTTCGTTCCTAATAGGAGTGGTTGGGGTATTCCATATTTCTAGCGATTGGATTTCTCTCAAAACTCACCAAATGACTCCTCCCACCATATTATGATGTTGCCCAAGTTTTGGGGTCGATCAGAAATCAATAGGTGTGAGAAATTGGACAATTCAAGTTCAACGGCAGTTCGTTCCTAAATGCAGTGGTTGGTGTATTCCATACTTCTAGCGATTGGATTTCACTCAAAACTCACCAAATGACTCCTCCCACCGTATTATCATGTTGCCCTAGTTTTGGGCTCGATCCGAAGTCAATAGGTGTGAGAAATTGGATACTTCAAGTTCAACGGCAGTTCGTTCCTAATTGGAGTGGTTGGTGTATTCCATACTTCTAGCGATTGGATTTCCCACAAAACTCACCAAATGACTACTCCCACCATATTATGATGTTGCCCAAGTTTGGGGTTCGATCCGAAATCAATAAGTGTGAGAAATTGGACAATTCAAGTTCAACAGCAGTTCATTTCTAATTGGAGTGGTCGGTGTATTCCATACTTCTAGCGATTGGATTTCTCTCAAAACTCACCAAATGACTCCTCCCACCATATTATCATGTTGCCCAAGTTTTGGGCTCGATCTGAAATCAATAGGTGTGAGAAATTGGACAATTCAAGTTCAATGGCAGTTCGTTCGTAATTGGAGTGGTCGGTGTATTCCATACTTCTAGCAATTGGATTTCTCTCAAAACCCACCAAATGACTCCTCCCACCATATTATCTTGTTGCCCAAGTTTTGGGCTCGATCCGAAATCAATAGGTGTGAGAAATTGGACAAATCAAGTTCAACGGCCCTTCGTTCATAATTGGAGTGGTTGGTGTATTCCATTCTTCTAGCGATTGGATTTCACTCAAAACTCACCAAATGACTCCTCCCACCATATTATGATGTTGCCCAAGTGTTGGGCTCGATCCAATATCAATAGGTGTTCCAAATTGGACAATTCAAGTTCAACGGAAGTTCGTTCCTAATTGGAGTGGTTGGTGTATTCCATACTTCTAGCGATTGGATTTCACTCAAAACTCACCAAATGACTTCTCCCACCATATTTTGTTGTTGCCCAAGTTTTGGGCTCGATCCGAAATCAATAGGTGTTTCAAATTGGACAATTCAAGTTCAACGGCAGTTCGTTCCTAATTGGAGTGGTTGGTGTATTCCATACTTCTAGCGATTGGATTTCACTCAAAACTCACCAAATGACTCTTTCCACCGTATTATGATGTTGCCCAAGTTTGGGGCTCGATCCGAAATCAAGAGGTGTGAGAAATTGGACAATTCAAGTTCAACGGCAGTTCGTTCCTAATTGGAGTGGTTGGTGTATTCCATACTTCTAGCGATTGGATTTCACTCAAAACTAACCAAACGACTCCTCCCACCATATTATGATGTTGCCCAAATTTTGGGCTCGATCCGAAATCAATAGGTGTTCCAAATTGGACAAATCAAGTTCAACGGCAGTTCGTTCGAAACTGGAGTGGTTGGTGTATTCGGTTCTTCTAGCAATTGGATTTCACTCAAAACTCACCAAATGACTCCTCCCACCATGTTATTATGTTGCCCAAGTTTTGGGCTCGATCCGAAATCAATAGGTGTGAGAAATTGGACAATTCAAGTTCAACGGCAGTTCGTTCCTAATTGGAGTGGTTGGTGTATTCCATACTTCTAGCGATTGGATTTCACTCAAAACTCACCAAATGACTCCTCCCACATATTATGATCTTGCCCAAGTTTTGGGCTCGATCCGAAATCAATAGGTGTGAGAAATTGGACAATTCAAATTCAACGGCAGTTCGTTCCTAATTGGAGTGGTTGGTGTATTCCATATTTCTAGCGATTGGATTTCACTCAAAACTCCCCGAGTGACTTCTCCCACCATATTATGATGTTGCACAAGTTTGGGGTTCGATCCGAAATCAATAGGTGTTCCAAATTGGACAATTCAAGTTCAACGGCAGTTCGTTCCAAATGGGAGTGGTTGGTGTATTCCATACTTCTAGCGATTGGATTTCACACAAAACTCACCAAATGACTCCTCCCACCATATTATATTGTTGCCCAAGTTTTGGGCTCGATCCGAAATCAATAGTTGTGAGAAATTGGATAATTCAAGTTCAACGGCAGTTCGTTCCTAATTGGAGTGGTTGGTGTATTCCATACTTGTAGCGATTGGATTTCACTCAAAACTCACCAAATGACTCCTCCCACCATATTATGATGTTGCCCAAGTTTTGGACTCGATCCGAAATCAATAGGTGTGAGAAATTGGACAATTCAAGTTCAACGGCAGTTCGTTCCTAATTGGAGTGGTTGGTGTATTCCATACTTCTAGCGATTGGATTTCACTCAAAACTCACCAAATGACTCCTCCCCCCATATTATGATGTTGCCCAAGTTTTGGGCTCGATCCGAAGTCAATAGGTGTTCCAAATTGGACAATTCAAGTTCAACGACAATTCGTTCCTAATTGGAGTGGTTGGTGTATTCCATACTTCTTGCGATTGGATTTCACTGAAAAGAAACCAAATGACTCCTCCCACCATATTATCATGTTGCCCAGGTTTTGGTCACGATCCGAAATCAATCGGTGTGAGAAATTGGACAATTGAAGTTCAACGGCAGTTCGTTCCTAATTGGAGTGGCTGGTGTATTCCATACTTCTAGCGATTGGACTTCACTCAAAACTCACCAAATGACTCCTCCCACCACATTATAATGTTGCCCATGTTTTGGGCTCGATCCGAAATCAATAGCTGTTCCAAATTGGACAATTCAAGTTCAACGGCAATTCGTTCCTAATTGAAGTGGTTGGTGTATTCCATAATTCTAGCGATTGGATTTCACTCAAAAGTCACCAAATGACTCCTCCCACCATATTATCATGTTGGCCAAGCTTTGGGCACGATCCGAAATCGATAGGTGTGAGAAATTGGACAATTCAAGTTCAACGGCAGTTCGTTCCTAATTGGAGTGGCTGGTGTATTCCATACTTCTAGCAATTGGATTTCACTCAAAACTCACCAAATGACTCCTCCCACCATATTATCATATTGCCCAAGTTTTGGGCTCGATCCGAAATCAATAGGTGTGAGAAATTGGACACTTCAAGTTCAACGGCAGTTCGTTCCTAATTGGAGTGGTTGGGGTATTCCATACTTCTAGCGATTGGATTTCACTCAAAACTCACCAAATGACTCCTCCCACCATATTATGATGTTGCCCAAGTTTTGGGCTCGATCTGAAGTCAATAGGTGTTCCAAATTGGACAATTCAAGTTCAACGGCAATCGTTCCTAATTGGAGTGGTTGGTGTATTCCATACTTCTAGCAATTGGATTTCACTCAAAACTCACCAAATGACTGCTCCCACCATATTCTGATGTTGCCCAAGTCTTGGGCTCGATCCGAAGTCAATAGGTGTTTGAAATTGGACAATTCAAGTTCAACGGCAATCGTTCCTAATTGGAGTGGTTGGTGTATTCCATACTTCTAGCAATTGGATTTCACTCAAAACTCACCAAATGACTCCCCCCACCATATTATCGTGTTGCCCAAGTTTTGGGCTCGATCCGAAGTCAATAGGTGTTCCAAATTGGACAATTCAAGTTCAACGGCAATCGTTCCTAATTGGAGTGGTTGGTGTATTCCATACTTCTAGCAATTGGATTTCACTTAAAACTCACCAAATGACTGCTCCCACCATATTCTGATGTTGCCCAAGTCTTGGGCTCGATCCGAAGTCAATAGGTGTTCCAAATTGGACAATTCAAGTTCAACGGCAATCGTTCCTAATTGGAGTGGTTGGTGTATTCCATACTTCTAGCAATTGGATTTCACTCAAAACTCACCAAATGACTTCCCCCACCATATTATCGTGTTGCCCAAGTTTTGGGCTCGATCCGAAATCGATAGGTGTGAGAAATTGCACAATTCAAGTTCAACGGTAGTTCGTTCCTAATTGGAGTGGCTGGTGTATTCCACACTTCTAGCGATTGGACTTCCCTCAAAACTCACCAAATGACTCCTCCCACCATATTATGATGTTGCACAAGTTTGGGGTTCGATCCGAAATCAATAACTGTGAGAAATTGGACAATTCAAGTTCAACGGCAGTTCGTTCATAATTGGAGTGGTTGGTGTATTCCATATTTCTAGCGATTGGATTTCACTCAAAACTCACCAACTGACTCCTCCCACAATATTATGACGTTGCCCAAGTTTTGGGCTCGATCCGAAATCAATAGGTCTTCCAAATTGGACAATTCAAGTTCAACGGCAGTTCGTTCCTAATTGGAGTGGTTGGTGTATTCCATAGTTCTAGCGATTGGATTTCACTCAAAACTCACCAAATGACTCCTCCCACCATATTATGATGTTGCCCAAGTTTTGGGCTCGATCCGGAATCAATAGGTGTAACAAATTGGACAATTCAAGTTCAACGGCAGTTCGTTCCTAATTGGAGTGGTTGGTGTATTACATACTTCTAGCGATTGGATTTCACTCAAAAGTCACGAAATGACTCCTCCCACCATATTATGATGTTGCACAAGTTTGGGGTTCGATCCGAAATCAATAGCTGTGAGAAATTGGACAATTCAAGTTCAACGGCAGTTCGTTCCTAATAGGAGTGGTTGGGGTATTCCATATTTCTAGCGATTGGATTTCTCTCAAAACTCACCAAATGACTCCTCCCACCATATTATGATGTTGCCCAAGTTTTGGGGTCGATCAGAAATCAATAGGTGTGAGAAATTGGACAATTCAAGTTCAACGGCAGTTCGTTCCTAAATGCAGTGGTTGGTGTATTCCATACTTCTAGCGATTGGATTTCACTCAAAACTCACCAAATGACTCCTCCCACCGTATTATCATGTTGCCCTAGTTTTGGGCTCGATCCGAAGTCAATAGGTGTGAGAAATTGGATACTTCAAGTTCAACGGCAGTTCGTTCCTAATTGGAGTGGTTGGTGTATTCCATACTTCTAGCGATTGGATTTCCCACAAAACTCACCAAATGACTACTCCCACCATATTATGATGTTGCCCAAGTTTGGGGTTCGATCCGAAATCAATAAGTGTGAGAAATTGGACAATTCAAGTTCAACAGCAGTTCGTTTCTAATTGGAGTGGTCGGTGTATTCCATACTTCTAGCGATTGGATTTCTCTCAAAACTCACCAAATGACTCCTCCCACCATATTATCATGTTGCCCAAGTTTTGGGCTCGATCCGAAATCAATAGGTGTGAGAAATTGGACAATTCAAGTTCAATGGCAGTTCGTTCGTAATTGGAGTGGTCGGTGTATTCCATACTTCTAGCAATTGGATTTCTCTCAAAACCCACCAAATGACTCCTCCCACCATATTATCTTGTTGCCCAAGTTTTGGGCTCGATCCGAAATCAATAGGTGTGAGAAATTGGACAAATCAAGTTCAACGGCCCTTCGTTCATAATTGGAGTGGTTGGTGTATTCCATTCTTCTAGCGATTGGATTTCACTCAAAACTCACCAAATGACTCCTCCCACCATATTATGATGTTGCCCAAGTGTTGGGCTCGATCCAATATCAATAGGTGTGAGAAATTGGACAATTCAAGTTCAACGGTTGTTCGTTCCTAATTGGAGTTGTTGGTGTATGCAACACTTCTAGCGATTGGATTTCACTCAAAACTCACCAAATGACTCCTCCCACCATATTATGATGTTGCACAAGTTTGGGGTTCGATCCGAAATCAATAGGTGTGAGAAATTAGACAATTCTAGTTCAACGGCAGTTCGTTCCTAATTGTGGTGGTTGGTGTATTCCTTACTTCTAGCGATTGGATTTCACTCAAAACTCACCAAATGAGTCCTCCCACCATATTATCGTGTTGCCCGAATTTTGGGCTCGATCCGAAATCAATAGGTGTGAGAAATTGCATAATTCAAGTTCAACGGCAGTTCGTTCCTAATTGGAGTGGCTGGTGTATTCCATACTTCTAGTGATTGGACTTCACTCAAAACTCACCAAATGACTCCTCCCACCATGTTATGATGTTGCCCAGGTTTTGGGTTCGATCCGAAATCAATAGGTGTGAGAAATTGGACAATTCAAGTTCAACGGTTGTTCGTTCCTAATTGGAGTTGTTGGTGTATGCAACACTTCTAGCGATTGGATTTCACTCAAAACTCACCAAATGACTCCTCCCACCATATTATGACGTTGCCCAAGTTTGGGGCTCGATCGGAAATCAATAGGTGTGAGAAATTGGACAATTCAAGTTCAACGGCCCTTCGTTCATAATTGGAGTGGTTGGTGTATTCCATACTTCTAGCGATTGTATTTCACTCAAAACTCACCAAATGACTCCTCCCACTATATTATGATGTTGCACAAGTTTGGTGTTCGATCCGAAATCAATAGGTGTGAGAAATAGGACAATTCAAGTTCATCGGCAGTTCGTTCCTAATTGGCGTGGTTGGTGTATTCCATACTTCTAGCAGTTGGTTTTCACTCAAAACTCACCAAATGACTCCTCCCACCATATTAACGTGTTGCCCAAGTTTCGGGCTCGATCCGAAATCAATAAGTGTGAGAAATTGCACAATTAAAGTTCAACGGCAGTTCGTTCGTAGTTGGAGTGGCTGTTGTAGTCCATACTTCTAGCGATTGGACTTCACTCAAAACTCAACACATGACTCCTCCCACCATGTTAGGATGTTGCCCAAGTTTTGGGTTCGATCCGAAATCAATAGGTTTGAGAAATTGGAGAATTCAAGTTCAACGGTTGTTCGTTCCTAATTGGAGTTGTTGGTGTATGCAATACTTCTAGCGATTGGATTTCACTCAAAACTCACCAAAAGACTCCTCCCACCATATTATGATGTTGCCCAAGTTTGGGGCTCGATCCGAAATCAATAGGTGTGAGAAATTGGACAATTCAATTTCAACGGCCCTTCGTTCATAATTGGAGTGGTTGGTGTATTCCATTCTCCTAGCGATTGGATTTCACTCAAATTTCACCAAATGACTCCTCCCACCATATTATGATGTTGCCCAACTTTTGGGCTCGATCCAAAATCATTAGGTGTGAGAAATTGGACAAGTCAAGTTCAACGGCAGTTCGTTCCTAATTGGAGTGGGTGGTGTATTCCATACTTCTAGCGATTGGATTTCACACAAAACTCACCAAATGACCCCTCCCACCATATTATGATGTTGCCCAAGTTTGGGGCTCGATCCGAAATCAATAGGTGTTCCAAATTGGACAATTCAAGTTCAACGGCAGTTCGTTCCTAATTGGAGTGGTTGGTGTATTCCTTACTTCTAGCGATTGGATTTCACTCAAAACTCACCAAATGACACCTCCCACCATATTATGATGTTGCACAAGTTTGGGGTTCGATCCGAAATCAATAGGTGTGAGAAATTGGACAATTCAAGTTCAACGGCAGTTCGTTTCTAATTGGAGTGGTTGGTGTATTCCATACTTCTAGCGATTGGATTTCACTCAAAACTCACCAAATGACTCCTCCCACCATATTATCGTGTTGCCCAAGTTTTGGGCTGGATCCGAAATCTATAGGTGTGAGAAGTTGCACAATTCAAGTTCAACGGCAGTTCGTTCCTAATTGGAGTGGCTGATGTATTCCATACTTCTAGCGATTGGACTTCACTCAAAACTCACCAAATGACTCCTCCCACCATGTTATGATGTTGCCAAGTTTTGGGTTCGATCCGAAATCAATAGGTGTGAGAAATTGGACAATTCAAGTTCAACAGTTGTTCGTTCCTAATTGGAGTTGTTGGTGTATGCAATACTTCTAGCGATTGGATTTCACTCAAAACTCACCAAATGACTCCTCCCACCATATTATGATGTTGTCCAAGTTTGGGGCTCGATCCGAAATCAATAGGTGTTAGAAATTGGACAATTCAAGTTCAACGGCCCATCGTTCATAATTGGAGTGGTTGGTGTATTCTATTCTTCTAGCGATTGGATTTCACTCAAAACTCACCAAATGACTCCTCCCACCATATTATGATGTTGCACAAGTTTGGGGTTCGATCCGAAATCAATAGGTGTGAGAAATTGGACAATTCAAGTTCAACGGCAGTTCGTTCCTAATTGGAGTGGTTGGTGTATTCCATACTTCTAGCGATTGGATTTTACTCCGAACTCACCAAATGACTCCTCCCACCACATTATGATGTTGCCCAAGTTTGGGGCTCGATCCGAAATCAATAGGTGTTCCAAATTGGACAATTCAAGTTCAACGACAGTTCGTTCCTAATTGGAGTGGTTGGTGTATTCCATACTTCTACCGATTGGATTTCACTCAAAACTCACCAAATGACTCCTCCCACAATATTATGATGTTGCACAAGTTTGGGGTACGATCCGAAGTCAATAGGTGTGAGAAATTGGACAATTCAAGTTCAACGGCAGTTCGTTCCTAATGGGAGTGGTTGGTGTATTCCACACTTCTAGCGATTGGATTTCACTCAAAACTCACCAAATGACTCCTCCCACCATATTATGATGTTGCCCAAGTTTTGGACTCGATCCGAAATCAATAGGTGTGAGAAATTGGACAATTTAAGTTCAACGGCAGTTCGTTCCTAATTGGAGTGGTTGGAGTATTCCATACTTCTAGCGATTGGATTTCACTCAAAACTCACCAAATGACTCCTCCCACCATATTATGATGTTGCCCAAGTTTGGGGCTCTATCCGAAATCAATCGGTGTTCCAAATTGGACAATTCAAGTTCAACGGTAGTTCGTACCTAATTGGAGTGGTTGGTGTATTTCATACTTCTAGCGATTGGATTTCACACAAAACTCACCAAATGACTCCTCCCACCATATTATGATGTTGCCCAAGTTTGGGGCTCGGTCCGAAATCAATAGGTGTGAGAAATTGGACAATTCAAGTTCAACGGAAGTTCATTCCTAATCGGAGTGGTTGGTGTATTCCATACTTCTAGCGATTGGATTTCTCTCAAAACTCACCAAATGACTCCTCCCACCATATTATGATGTTGCCCAAGTTTGGGGTTCCATCCGAAATCAATAGGTGTGACAAATTGAACGATTCAAATACAACAGCAGTTCGTTCGTAACGGGAGTGGTTGATGTATTCCATACTTCTAGCGATTGGATTTCAATCGAAACTCACCAAATGACTCCTCCCACCATATTATGATGTTGCCCAGGTTTTGGGCTCGATCCGAAATCAATAGGTGTTCCAAATTGGACAATTCAAGTTCAACGGCAGTTGGTTCCTAATTGGAGTGGTTGGTGTATTCCATACTTCTAGCGATTGGATTTCACTCAAAACTCACCAAATGACTCCTCCCACCATATTATGATGTTGCCCAAGTTTGGGGCTCGATCCGAAATCAATAGGTGAGAGAAATTGGACAATTCAAGTTCAACGGCAGTTCGTACCTAATTGGAGTGGTTGGTGTATTCCATACTTCTAGCGATTGGATTTCACACAAAACTCACCAAATGACTCCTCCCACCATATTATGATTTTGCCCAACTTTTGGGCTCGATCCGAAATCAATATTTGTGAGAAATTGAACAATTCAAGTTCAACAGCAGTTCGTCCGTAACGGGAGTGGTTGGTGTATTCCATACTTCTAGCGATTGGATTTCACACAAAACTCATCAAGTTACTCCTCCCACCATATTATGATTTTGCCCAACTTTTGGGCTCGATCAGAAATCAATAGGTGTTCCAAATTGGACAATTCAAGATCAACGGCAGTTCGTTCCTAATTGGAGTGGTTGGTGTATTCCATACTTCTAGCGATTGGATTTCACTCAAAACTCACCAAATGACTCCTCCCACCATATTATGATGTTGCCCAAGTTTGGGGCTCGGTCCGAAATCAATAGGTGTGAGAAATTGGACAATTCAAGTTCAACGGAAGTTCATTCCTAATCGGAGTGGTTGGTGTATTCCATACTTCTAGCGATTGGATTTCTCTCAAAACTCACCAAATGACTCCTCCCACCATATTATGATGTTGCCCAAGTTTGGGGTTCCATCCGAAATCAATAGGTGTGACAAATTGAACGATTCAAATACAACAGCAGTTCGTTCGTAACGGGAGTGGTTGATGTATTCCATACTTCTAGCGATTGGATTTCAATCGAAACTCACCAAATGACTCCTCCCACCATATTATGATGTTGCCCAGGTTTTGGGCTCGATCCGAAATCAATAGGTGTTCCAAATTGGACAATTCAAGTTCAACGGCAGTTCGTACCTAATTGGAGTGGTTGGTGTATTCCATACTTCTAGCGATTGGATTTCACACAAAACTCACCAAATGACTCCTCCCACCATATTATGATTTTGCCCAACTTTTGGGCTCGATCCGAAATCAATATTTGTGAGAAATTGAACAATTCAAGTTCAACAGCAGTTCGTCCGTAACGGGAGTGGTTGGTGTATTCCATACTTCTAGCGATTGGATTTCACACAAAACTCATCAAGTGACTCCTCCCACCATATTATGATTTTGCCCAACTTTTGGGCTCGATCCGAAATCAATAGGTGTTCCAAATTGGACAATTCAAGATCAACGGCAGTTCGTTCCTAATTGGAGTGGTTGGTGTATTCCATACTTCTAGCGATTGGATTTCACTCAAAACTCACCAAATGACTCCTCCCACCATATTATGATGTTGCCCAAGTTTTGGGCTCGATACGAAATCAATAGGTGTGAGAAATTGGTAAATTCAATTTCAACGACAGTTCGTTCCAAATTGCGGTGGTTGGTGTATTCCATACTTCTGGCGATTTGATTTCACTCAAAACTCACCAAATGACTCCTCCCACCATATTATGATGTTGCCCAAGTTTTGGGCTCGGTCCGAAATCAATAGGTGTGAGAAATTGGTAAATTCAATTTCAACGACAGTTCGTTCCAAATTGCGGTGGTTGGTGTATTCCATACTTCTGGCGATTTGATTTTACTCAAAACTCACCAAATGACTCCTCCCACCATGTTATGGTGTTTCCCAAGTTTTGGGCACGATCCGAAATCAATAGGTGTGAGAAATTGGTCAATTGAATTTCAACGACAGTTCGTTCCTAATTGGAGTGGTTGGTGTATTCCATACTTCTAGCCATTGGAATTCACTCAATACTCACCAAATGACTCCTCCCACCATATTATGATGTTGCCCAAGTGTTGGGCCCGATCCGAAATCGATTGGTGTTCCAAATTGGACAATTAAAGTTCAACGGCAGTTCGTTCCTAATTGGAGTGGCTGGTGTATTCCATACTTCTAGCGTTTGGATTTCACTCAAAACTCACCAAATGACTCCTCCCACCAAATTATGATGTTGCCCAAGTTTTGGGCACGATCCGAAATCAATAGGTGTTCCAAATTGGCCAATTCAAGTTCAACGGCAGTTCGTTCCTAATTGTAGTGGTTGGTGTATTCCATACTTCTAGCGATTGGATTTCACTCAAAACTCACCAAAGGACTCCTCCCACCATATTATGATGTTGCCCAAGTTTTGGACTCGATCCGAAGTCAATAGGTGTGAGAAATTGGACAATTCAAGTTCAACGGCAGTTCGTTCCGAATTGGAGTGGTTGGTGTATTCCATACTTCTAGCGATTGGATTTCACTCAAAATCCACCAAAGGTCTCCTCCCACCATATTATGATGTTGCCCAAGTTTTGGGCTCGATCCGAGTTCAATAGGTGTTCGAAATTAGCGATTGGATTTCACTCAAAACTCACCAAATGACTCCTCCCACCATATTATGATGTTGCCCAAGTTTTGGACTCGATCCGAAATCAATAGGTGTGAGAAATTGGTCAATTCAATTTCAACGACACTTCGTTCCTAATTGGAGTGGTTGGTGTATTCCATACTTCTAGCGATTGGATTTCACTCGAAACTCACCAAATGACTCCTCCCACCATAGTATGATGTTGTCCAAGTTTTTTGATCGATCCGAAATCAATAGGTGTGAGAAATTGGACATTTCAAGTTCAACGGCATTTCGTTCCTAATTGGAGTGGTTGGTGTATTCTCTTCTAGCGATTGGATTTCACTTAAAATTCACCAAATGACTCCTCCCACCATATTATGATGTTGCCCAAGTTTCGGGATCGATCCGAAATCAATAGGTGTTCGAAATTGGACAATTCAAGTTCAACGGCAGTTCGTTCCTAATTGGAGTGGTTGGTGTATTCCATACTGCTAGCGATTGGATTTCACTCAAAACTCACCAAATGACTCCTCCCACCATATTACGATGTTGCCCAAGTTTGGAGGTTGATCCAAAATCAATAGGTGTTCCAAATTGGACAATTCAAGTTCAACGGTAGTTCGTTCCTAATTGGAGTGGTTGGCGTATTCCATACGTCTAGCGATTGGATTTCACTCAAAACTCACCAAATGACTCCACCCACCATATTATGACGTTGCCCAAGTTTTGGGCTCGATCCGAAATAAATTGGAGTACGAAATTGGACAATTCAAGTTCAACGGCAGTTCGTTCCTAATTGGAGTGGTTGGTGTATTCCATACTTCTAACGATTCGATTTCACTCAAAACTCACCACATGACTCCTCCCACCATATTACGATGTTGCCCAAGTTTGGGGCTCGATACGAAATCAATAGGTGTGAGAAATTGGACAATTCAAGTTCAACGGCAGTTCGTTCCTAATTGGAGTGGTTGGTGTATTCCATACTTCTAGCGAGTGGATGATCGGTTCATAATTGTATATCATTTTGTACCCTTCTAGCTTATGATTTGGTTATGTTATTGAGTTAAACTTATGCTTTTAATCCATTTTCTGTTTTGATAAGTCCATAATTTCATACACTTGCATGCCTTCTTTACTTAGTGATTTTGCTTAGTTTCTCTGTATTTTGGGTCACTTACTTCTGTTTGTGTGTTTTGTAGGTTAAGATAGCAAGAGATAACATTTGTTGCAATCCATGCATGTTAAGGGCTGATTGGCAAAGAGCAAGAGCTTAAAGACAAAACCAAAGTTGGGCCATACTTCTTGTCAGTCCAGTTTCGTAGGTCAACTTCTTGGCCTTGGATCAGAATTCTGTGGGGCTCGGATGAGGTGAAGATCTTCATGAAAGTTGTTCCATTGGGTGTGTACTATAACATATCCAAATTTCATCCCAATTGAACATGTCTGGAGTCCTTAGCCCGTCCAACACTGAACCCTGCTCAGGAGGATTTGCAGCTGCCAGCTTTGAGCCTTGTCTCCTCCTTTAAGCCATGTGCCTCACCCATGCTGCAACTGACTTTGGATCCAACATAATGAATGAAGTGGGGAGACATTCCAGCTATGAAATTCTAAAGGATCAAGTTGGTACATGATGGAGCTATTAAAGAGAAAGCATGTGCATGCATGTAAAGCATAAATGAAATGAAGTCAATTCCAGTCTCTGCTCGGCAGCCAAAATGCAAGGCCCAAAACGCACACTTCTACTGCTCCGATGGGAATACTTTCTTCATAGAAGTTGTTCCAATGGGTGTCTAGAATAACATATCCAAATTTGAGCACCATTGGATATGTTTTGAAATCTCTGGCCTTCCTACACCAAGACTGGTTCAGAAAACTCGTTTTTCAGCAACCAAAAGGCAACCACATGGGTTGGCAACCAAAAGGCAACCACATGGGTTGGCAGCAAAGGCAGCCACAACTGATCACCTTTGAACCCATGTGAAGATGCTTGAGGTGCAGCAAAAGAAGTATGGGATGAGATTGATTCCAACCACACTAACATAGACAAGATGAAGTGTGAGTTATGGGTTGTATTAAAAGAGGAATTGTGGTGTTGGATTTCATCATGTTGTTCCTCCCTCTTAGCCCTATAAATAGAGAAGCCTTCAAGTTTCATAAATCACACCCCAAGGGGGGGAGTGTTAAGCTCATAATTTCATACATATACATGCCCTATTTACTTACTTCTTTTGCTTAGCTTCCTAGATTTCTAAGTGATTTGCCTCCCTTTGTGTGTTTTGTAGGCCAATAGAGCAAGAGAGCATAGTTCATGCAATTCAAGCATGTTAAGGCCTAATTTGGATGAAGGGAAGAAGAGCTTAACGACAAACTCATTTTGGCTACAGCCCCCTGCCAGTCCAGTTCCGTAGGTCATATTGCAAGCTTTGTTTCAGCAACCTACACAGCTCGGATGAGGCAGCATTCTTCATGAAAGTTGTTCCAATGGGTGTGTACTATAACATATCCAAAAGTCAGCCCCATTGGATAAATATGGAGTCTGTTACCTAGCAAACACAGAGCCATGCTCAGGATGGATTTTATCAGCGCGCAAAATGAGTTAGCAATTTGTTTTGGCCTTAACTTCCTCCTCCGACCTTGGATTGGCCCAAATGATATATGGCTGGAAAGAAGACATTCTAAACTTCAAGTTTGAGTGCTTAAAGTCTTAATTTGCTTAAGGGAAGCCCAATTCGTAAGCCCTTGAAGTTGCTGGTCATGCTGACCTCAGGATGAGCTATTGTTTCTGGTTGGAAGCTTGGTCATGGTGAGCTAGGCATGAGCTATTGAGCTTGTTGGAAGCTTGGTCATGGTGACATGAAGATGAGCTAGGGCTGCTGGTGGGATTTATTGATGAAGTGCATCAACCAATTCAAATTTTCTAATACAAGTGCATCAACCATTTCAAATTTTATAAAACAAGTGTTGTATGCATTAGCTATATTGAATTCAGATTTTCATCTTCCTTAGGCCTATAAATAGTGAGGTTTCCCAAGCTTGTAAACACACCCCAAGGGGGGGAGCTCTCAAACACTTCTCTAGAGCTCCCTTCCCTTCTCTCCCTCAAATTCTCTTAGTTTCATTTTCTAGTTTTCAATTGTAGTAATGAAATATTTGTGCTGAAATTCTCCTTAAGTTTTTCCAAGTTCTACTTAATTTTCATTGTTATGTAAATTCTTTTCTTTAGTTTCAAGTTTGATTAGTTTCCAAGTTTCAATTATGATTTTTGTTCTTATTCATTATGCTTATAAGTTAATATGCTAGTTTGAATGATTGATCACCATTTAGGCTTGCATGTTAGCTATCTTGGTTTGAATTAAGAGTATACACCATGCTTTAATTCGAATTGAACTATGAATAGGAAGAGTATGTATGGACATTCGACAACAGGGATTAGATACATGCTTGGTTGTTTAAATTGTTCTTCTATGCTTAATGGGTTCCTAATGCTTAATTTTAGGTTAGACAACAAATGATCAAATTAGGGAATTAGGAACACAAGGTTATGACCACACACCATGGCTTAATCATACATTAGCTAGAATCAATCCATTAATCTAATTGAACTTGGGAACTTATCTACTTGAGTTAGTTATTTTTTGTCTTCCTTGTTTTATTTATTTCCTTTCTTTTTCATTTCTGTTTTGTGTAGGGAAAATGAATTGGATCATTCAATCACCAATCCTCGTGGGATCGACCTCGCACTTACATATGCTATACTACCAAACGGCTCGTGCACTTGCGAGTATCACAAGTTGAGGATGCAGCTTAATCCATTTTGGTGCAGCTGAATCTACACAACAGGGAGCTCTCAAACACTTCTCTAGAGCTCCCTTCCCTTCTCTCCCTCAAATTCTCTTAGTTTCCTTTCCAGTTTTCAATTGTTGTAATGAAATATTTGTGCTGAAATTCTCCTTAAGTTTTTCAAGTTCTACTTTACTTTTATTTGTAATGTACATTCTTTCTTAAGTATTCAAGTTTAATTAGTTTCCAAGTTTCAATTATGATTTTTGTTCTTATTCATTATGCTTATAAGTTAATATGCTAGTTTGAATGATTGATCACCATTTAGGCTTGCATGTTAGCTATCTTAGTTTGAATTAAGAGTAGACACCATGCTTTAATTCGAATTGAACTATGAATAGGAAGAGTATGTATGGACATTCGACAACAGGGATTAGATACATGCTTGGTTGTTTAAATTGTTCTTCTATGCTTAATGGGTTCCTAATGCTTAGTTTTAGGTTAGACAACAAATGATCAAATTAGGGAATTAGGAACACAAGGTTATGACCAAACACCATGGCTTAATCATACTTTAGCTAGAATCAAACCGTTAATCTAATTGAACTTGGGAACTTATTTGCTTGAGTTATTTCATTCTTTCTTGTTTTATTTATTTTCTTTTTTTCATTTCTATTTTGTGTAGGGGAAACAAATTGGATCATTCAATCACCAATCCTCGTGGGATCGACCTCGCACTTACATATGCTATACTACCAAACGGCTCGTGCACTTGCGAGTATCACAAGTTGAGGATGCAGTTGAAACCATTTTGGTGCAGCTGAATCGAAGCAACAGTGCATTTCACTCAAAACTCACCAAATGACTCCTCCCACCATATTACGATGTTGCCCAAGTTTGGTGCTCGAACCGAAATCAATAGGTATGAGAAATTGGACAATTCAAGTTCAACGGCAGTTCGTTCCTAATTGGAGTGGTTGGTGTATTCCATACTTCTAGCGATTGGATTTCACTTAAAACTCACCAAATGACTCCTCCCACCATATTATGATGTTGCCCAAGTTTGGGGCTCAATCCGAAATCAATAGGTGTGAGAACTTGGACAATTCAAGTTCAACGGCAGTTCGTTGCTAATTGGAGTGGTTGGTGTATTCCATACTTCCAGCGATTGGATTTCACTCAAAACTCACCAAATGCCTCCTCCCACCATATTATGATGTTGCCCAAGTTTGGGGCTCGATCCGAAATCAATAGGTGTTCGAAATTGGACAATTCAAGTTCAACGGCAGTTCGTTCCTAATTGGAGTGGTTGGTGTATTCCATACTTCTAGCGATTGGATTTCACTCAAAACTCAGCAAATGACTCCTCCCACCATATTATGATGTTGCCCAAGTTTTGGGCTTGATCCGAAATCAATAGGTGTTCCAAATTGGACAATTCATGTTTAACGGCAGTTCGTCCCGAATTGGAGTGGTTGGTGTATTCCATACTTCTAGCGATTGGATTTCACTCAAAACTCACCAAATGACTCTTCCCACCATATTATGATGTTGCCCAAGTTTTGGGCTCGATCCGAAATCAATAGGTGTTCGAAATTGGACAATTCAAGTTCAACGGCAGTTCGTTCCAAATTGGAGTGGTTGGTGTATTCCATACTTCTAGCGATTGGATTTCACTCAAAACTCACCAAAAGACTCCTCCCACCATATTATGATGTTGCCCAAGTTTGGGGCTCGATCCGAAATCAATAGGTGTGAGAAATTGGACAATTCAAGTTCAACGGCAGTTCGTTCTTAATTGGAGTGGTTGGTGTATTCCATACTTCTAGCGATTGGATGTCACTCAAAACTCACCAAATGACTCCTCCCACCATATTATGATGTTGCCCAAGTTTTGGGCTCGATCCGAAATCAATAGGTGTTCGAAATTGGACAATTCAAGTTCAACGGCAGTTCGTTCCTAATTGGAGTGGTTGGTGTATTCCATACCTCTAGCGATTGGATTTCACTCAAAACTCACCAAATGACTCCTCCCACCATATTATGATGTTGCCCAAGTTTTGGGCTCGATCCGAAATCAATAGGTGTTCCAAATTGGACAATTCAAGTTCAACGGCAGTTCGTTCCTAATTGGAGTGGTTGGTGTATTCCGTACTTCTAGCAATTGGATTTCACTCAAAACTCACCAAATGACTCCTCCCACCATATTATGATGTTGCCCAAGTTTGGGGCTCGATCCGAAATCAATAGCTGTGAGAAATTGGACAATTCAAGTTCAACGGCAGTTCATTCCTAATTGGAGTGGTTGGTGTATTCCACACTTCTAGCGATTGGATTTCACTCAAAACTCACCAAATGACTCCTCCCACGATATTATGATGTTGCCCAAGTTTGGGGCTCGATCCGAAATCAATAGGTGTTCCAAATTGGACAATTAGAGTTCAACGGCAGTTCGTTCCTAATTGGAGTGGTTGGTGTATTCCGTACTTCTAGCAATTGGATTTCACTCAAAACTCACCAAACGACTCCCCCCACCATATTATGATGTTGCCCAAGGTTGGGGCTCGATCCGAAATCAATAGGTGTGAGAAATTGGACAATTCAAGTTCAACGACAGTTCGTTCCTAATTGGAGTGGTTCGTGTATTCCATACTTCTAGCAATTGGATTTCACTCAAAACTCACCAAATGACTCCTCCCACCATATTACGATGTTGCCCAAGTTTGGGGCTCGATCCGAAATCAATAGGTGTGAGAAATTGGACAATTCAAGTTCAACGGCAGTTCGTTCCTAATTGGACTGGTTGGTGTATTCCATACTTCTAGCGATTGGATTTCACTCAAAACTCACCAAATGACTCCTCGCACCATATTATGATGTTCCCCAAGTTTGGGGCTCCATCCGAAATCAATAGGTGTGAGAAATTGGACAATTCAAGTTCAACGGCAGTTCGTTCCTAATTGGAGTGGTTGGTGTATTCCATACTTCTAGCGATTGGATTTCACTCAACACATGACTCCTCCCACCATATTATGATGTTGCCCAAGTTTGGGGCTTGATCCGAAATCAATAGGTGTGAGAAATTGGACAATTCAAGTTCAACGGCAGTTCGTTCCTAATTGGAGTGGTTGGTGTATTCCATACTTCTAGCGATTGGATTTCACTCAAAACGAACCAAATGACTCCTCCCACTGTATTATGATGTTGCCCAAGTTTGGGGCTCGATCAGAAATCAATAGTTGTGAGAAATTGGACAATTCAAGTTCAACGCCAGTTCGTTCCTAATTGGAGTGGTTGGTGTATTCCATACTTCTACCGATTCGATTTCACTCAAAACTTACCAAATGACTCCTCCCACCATACTATGATGTTGCCCATGTTTTGGGCTCCATCCGAAATCAATAGGTGTTCCAAATTGGACAATTCAAGTTTCACGGCAGTTCGTTCCGAGTTGGAGTGGTTGGTTTATTCCATACTTCTAGCGATTAGATTTCACTCAACACTCACCAAATGACTCCTCCCACCATATTATGATGTTCCCCAAGTTTGGGGCGCGATCCGAAATCAATAGGTGTGAGAAATTGGACAATTCAAGTTCAACGGCAGTTCGTTCCTAATTGGAGTGGTTGGTGTATTCCATACTTCTAGCGATTGGATTTCACTCACCACATGACTCCTCCCGCCATATTATGATGTTGCCCAAATTTTGGGCTCGATCCGAAATCAATAGGAGTTCGAAATTGGACAATTCAAGTTCAACGGCAGTTCGTTCCTAATTGGAGTGGTTGGTGTATTCCATACTTCTAGCGATTGGATTTCACTCAGAACTCCCCAAATGACTCCTCCCACCATATTATGATGTTGCCCAAGTTTTGGGCTCGATCCGAAATCAATACTTGTTCCAAATTGGACAATTCATGTTCAACGGCATTTCGTTCCTAATTGGAGTGGTTAGTGTATTCCATACTACTAGCGATTGGATTTCACTCAAAACTCACCAAAAGACTCCTCCCACCATATTATGATGTTGCCCAAGTTTGGGGCTCGATCCGAAATCAATAGGTGTGAGAAATTGGAGAATTCAAGTTCAACGGAAGTTCGTTCCAAATTGGAGTGGTTGGTGTATTCCATACTTCTAGCGATTGGATTTCACTCAAAACTCACCAAATGACTCCTCCCACCATATTATGATGTTGCCCAAGTTTTGGGCTCGATCCGAAATCAATAGGTGTTCGAAATTGGACAATTCAAGTTCAACGGGCAGTTCGTTCCTAATTGGAGTGGTTGGTGTATTCCATACTTCTAGGGATTGGATTTCACTCAAAATTCACCAAATGACTCCTCCCACCATATTATGATGTTGCCCAAGTTTTGGGCTCGATCCGAAATCAATAGGTGTTCCAAATTGGACAATTCAAGTTCAACGGCATTTCGTTCCTAATTGGAGTGGTTAGTGTATTCCATACTTCTAGCGATTGGATTTCACTAAAAACTAACCAAATGACTCCTCCCACCATATTATGATGTTGCCCAAGTTTTGGGCTCGATCCGAAATCAATAGGTGTGAGAAATTGGACAATTCAAGTTCAACGGCAGTTCGTTCCAAATTGGAGTGGTTGGTGTATTCCATACTTCTAGCAATTGGATTTCACTCAAAACTCACCAAATGACTCCTCCCACGATATTATGGTGTTGCCCAAGTTTGGGGCTCGATCCGAAATCCATAGGTTTTCCAAATTGGACAATTAAAGTTCAACGGCAGTTCGTACCAAATTGGAGTGGTTGGTGTATTCCATACTTCTAACGATTGGATTTCACACAAAACTCCCAAAATGACTTCTCCCACCATATTATGATGTTGCCAAAGTTTAGGGCTCGATCCGAAATCAATAGGTGTGAGAAATTGGACAATTCAAGTTCAACGACAGTTCGTTCCTAATTGGAGTGGTTGGTGTATTCCATACTTCTAGCGATTGGATTTCACTCAGAACTCACCAAATGACTCCTCCCACCATATTATGTTGTTGCCCAAGTTTTGGGCTCGATCCAAAATCAATAGGTGTGAGAAATTGGACAATTCAAGTTCAACGGCAGTTCGTTCCAAATTGGGGTGGTTGGTGTATCCCATACTTCTAGCAATTGTATTTCACTCAAAACTCACCAAATGACTCCTCCCACCATATTATGATGGTTCCCAAGTTTTGGGCTAGATCCGAAATCAATAGGTGTGAGAAATTGGACAATTCATGTTCAACGGCAGTTCGTTCCTAATTGGAGTGGTTGGTGTATTCCATACTTCTAGCGATTGGATTTCACTCACCACATGACTCCTCCCACCATATTATGATGTTGCCCAAGTTTTGGGCTCGATCCCAAATCAATAGGTGTGAGAAATTGGACAATTCATGTTCAACGGCAGTTCTTTTCTAATTGGAGTGGTTGGTGTATTACATACTTCTAGCGATTGGATTTCACTCAAAACTCACCAAATGACTCCTCCCACCATATTATGATGTTGCCCAAGTTTGGGGCTCGATCCAAAATCAATAGGTGTGAGAAATTGGACAATTCAAGTTCAACGGTAGTTCGTTCCTAATTGGCGTGGTTGGTTCTAGCGATTGGATTTCACTCAAAACTCATCAAATGACTCCTCCCACCATATTATGATGTTGCCCAAGTTTGGGGCTCGATCCGAAATCAATAGGTGTTCCAAATTGGACAATTTAAGTTCAACGGCAGTTCGTACCAAATTGGAGTGGTTGGTGTATTCCATACTTCTAACGATTGGATTTCACACAAAACTCACCAAACGACTCCTCCCACCATATTATGATGTTGCCCAAGTTTGGGGCTCAATCCGAAATTAATAGGTGTGAGAAATTGGACAATTCAAGTTCAACGGCAGTTCGTACCAAATTGGAATGGTTGGTGTATTCCATACTTCTAGCGATTGGATTTCACTCAAAACTCACCAAACGACTCCTCCCACCGTATTATGATGTTGCCCAAGTTTGGGGCTCGATCCGAAATCAATAGGTGTGAGAAATTGGACAATTCAAGTTCAACTACAGTTCGTTCCTAGTTGGAGTGGTTGGTGTATTCCATACTTCTAGCGATTGGATTTCACTCAAAACTCACCAAATGACTCCTCCCACTATATTATGACGTTGCCCAAGTTTGGGGTTCGATCCGAAATCAATAGGTGTGAGAAATTGAACAATTCAAGTTGAACAGTAGTTCGTTCCTAACGGGAGTGGTTGGTGTATTCCATACTTTTAGCGATTGGATTTCACTCAAAACCCACCAAATGACTCCTCCCACGATATTATGATGTTGCCCAAGTTTGGGGCTCGATCCGAAATCCATAGGTTTTCCAAATTGGACAATTAAAGTTCAACGGCAGTTCGTACCAAATTGGAGTGGTTGGTGTATTCCATACTTCTAACGATTGGATTTCACACAAAACTCCCAAAATGACTTCTCCCACCATATTATGATGTTGCCAAAGTTTAGGGCTCGATCCGAAATCAATAGGTGTGAGAAATTGGACAATTCAAGTTCAACGACAGTTCGTTCCTAATTGGAGTGGTTGGTGTATTCCATACTTCTAGCGATTGGATTTCACTCAGAACTCACCAAATGACTCCTCCCACCATATTATGTTTTTGCCCAAGTTTTGGGCTCGATCCAAAATCAATAGGTGTGAGAAATTGGACAATTAAAGTTCAACGGCAGTTCGTACCTAATTGGAGTGGTTGGTGTATTCCATACTTCTAGCGATTGGATTTCACACAAAACTCACCAAATGACTACTCCCACCATATTATGATTTTGCCCAACTTTTGGGCTCGATCCGAAATCAATAGGTGTTCCAAATTGGACAATTCAAGTTCAACGACAGTTCGTTCCTAATTGGAGTGGTTGGTGTATTCCATACTTCTAGCGATTGGATTTCACTCAAAACTCACCAAATGACTCCTCCCACCATATTATGATGTAGCCCAAGTTTCGGGCTCGATCTGAAATCAATAGGTGTGAGAAATTGGACAATTCAAGTTCAACGGCAGTTCGTTCCTAATTGGAGTGGTTGGTGTATTCCATACTTCTAGCGATTGGATTTCACTCAAAACTAACCAAATGACTCCTCCCACCGTATTATGATGTTGCCCAAGTTTTGCGCTCGATCCGAAATCAATAGGTGTTCCAAATTGGACAATTCAAGTTCAATGGCAGTTCGTTCCTAATTGGAGTGGTTGGTGTATTCCATACATCTAGCGATTGGATTTCACTCAAAACTCCCCAAATGACTTCTCCCACCATATGATGATGTTGCCCAAGTTTTGGGCTCGATCCGAAATCAATAGGTGTTCCAAATTGGACAATTCAAGTTCAACGGCAGTTCGTTCCTAATTCCAGTGGTTGGTGTATTCCATACTTCTAGTGATTGGATTTCACCCAAAACTTACCAAATGACTCTTTTGCTTCGATTCAGCTGCATCAAAATGGATTCAGCTGCATCCTCAACTTGTGATACTCGCAAGTGCACGAGCCGTTTGGTAGTATAGCATATGTAAGTGCGATGTCGATCCCACGAGGATTGGTGATTGAATGATCCAATTCATTTCCCCTACACAAAACAGAAATGAAAAAGAAAATAAATAAAACAAGAAAAATGAAAATAACTCAACCAAATAAGTTCCCAAGTTCAATTAGATTAACGGATTGATTCGAGCTAATGTATGATTAAGCCGTGGTGTTTGGTCATAACCTTGTGTTCCTAATTCCCTAATTTGATCATTTGTTGTCTAACCTAAAATTAAGCATTAGGAACCCATTAAGCATAGAAGAACAATTTAAACAACCAAGCATGTATCTAATCCCTGTTGTCGAATGTCCATACATACTCTTCCTATTCATAGTTCAATTCGAATTAAAGCATGGTGTCTACTCTTAATTCAAACCAAGATAGCTAACATGCAAGCCTAAATGGTGATCAATCATTCAAACTAGCATATTAACTTATAAGCATAATGAATAAGAACAAAAATCATAATTGAAACTTGGAAACTAATTAAACTTGAATACTTAAGAAAGAATGTACATTACAAATAAAAGTAAAGTAGAACTTGAAAAACTTAAGGAGAATTTCAGCACAAATATTTCATTACAACAATTGAAAACTAGAAAGGAAACTAAGAGAATTTGAGGGAGAGAAGGGAAGGGAGCTCTAGAGAAGTGTTTGAGAGCTCCCCCCCCTTGGGGTGTGATTTGAAGCTTGAAGGCTTCTCTATTTATAGGGCTAAGAGGGAGGAACATCATGATGAATTCCCACACCATCCTTCATCTTTTGCTGCTGCACCTCAAGCATCTTCACATGGGTTCAAAGGTGATCATATGTGGCTGCCCTTTGCTGCCAACCCATGTGGTTGCCTTTTGGTTGCTGAAAAACGAGTTTTCTGAACCAGTCTTGGTGTAGGAAGGCCAGAGGTTTCAAACCGTATCTAATGGTGCTCAAATTCGGATATGTTATACTAGACACCCATTGGAACAACTTCTATGAAGAAAGTATTCCCATCGGAGCAGTAGAAGTGTGCGTTTTGGGCCTTGCAAGTTGGCAGCCGAACAGAGACTGGAATTGACTTCATTTCATTTCTATGCTTTACATGCATGCACATGCTTTCTCTATAATAACTCCAGCATGTACCAACTTGCTCCTTTAGAATTTCATAGCTGGAATGCCTCCCCACTTCACTCATTATGTTGGATCCAAAGTCAGTTGCAGCATGGGTGAGGCACATGGCTTAAAGGAGGAGACAAGGCTCAAAGCTGGCAGCTGCAAATCCTCCTGAGCATGGTTCAGTGTTGGACGGGCTAAGGACTCCACATATGTTCAATTGGGCTGAATTTTGGATATGTTATACTAGACACCCAATTGAACAACTTCTATGAAGCATGTCTCCTCATCCGAGTTGTACAAATTGCTGAAATGAGACCTGCAAGGTGACTTACGAAACTGGACTGACAAGAAGTGTGGCCCAACTTTGGTTTTGTCTTTAAGCTCTTGCTCTTATCCCAATCAGCCCTTAACTTGCATAGATTGCATCAAATGTGATCTCTTGCTATCTTAACCTACAAAACACACAAACAGAGGTAAGTGACTCAAAATAAAGAGAAACTAAGCAAAATCACTAAGTAAAGAAGGCAAGCAAGTGTATGAAATTATGGATTTATCAAAACAGAAAATGGATTAAAAGCACAAGTTTAACTCAATAACATAACCAAATCATAAGCTAGAATGGTACAAAATGATATACAATTATGAACCGATCAGACTCCTCCAACCATATTATGATGTTGCCCAAGTTTTGGGCTCGATCCGAAATCAATAGGTGTGAGAAATTGGACAATTCAATTTCAACGGTAGTTCGTTCCTAATTGGAGTGGTTGGTGTCTTCCACACATCTAGCGATTGGATTTCACTCAAAACTCACCAAATGACTCCTCTCACCATATTATGATGTTGCCCAAGTTTGGGGCTTGATCCGAAATCAATAGGTGTGAGAAATTGGACAATTCAAGTTCAACGGCTGTTCGTTCCTAATTGGAGTGGTTGGTGTATTCCATACTTCCAGCGATTGGAATTCACTCAAAACTCACCAAATTACTCCTCCCACCATATTATGATGTTGCCCAAGTTTTGGGCTCGATCCGAAATCAATAGGTGTTCCAAATTGGACAATTCAAGTTCAACGGCAGTTCGTTCCTAATTGCAGTGGTTGGTGTATTCCATACTTCTAGCGAATGGATTTCACCCAAAACTTACCAAATGACTCCTCCCACCATATTATGATGTTGCCCAAGTTTTGGGCTCGATCCGAAATCAATAGGTGTGAGAAATTGGACAATTCAATTTCAACGGCAGTTCGTTCCTAATTGGAGTGGTTGGTGTATTCCATACTTCTAGCGATTGGATTTCACTCAAAACTCACCAAATGACTCCTCCCACGACATTATGATGTTGACCAAGTTTTGGGCTCGATCCGAAATCAACAGGTCTTCCAAATTTGACAATTAGAGTTCAACGGCAGTTCGTTCCTAATTGGAGTGGTTGGTGTATTCCATACTTCTAGCGATTGGATTTCACTCAAAACTCACCAAATGATTCCTCCCACCATATTATGGTGTTGCCCAAGCTTGGGGCTCGATCCGAAATCACTAGGTGTGAGAAATTGGACAATTCAAGTTCAACGGCAGTTCGTTCCTAATTGGAGTGGTTGGTGTATTCCATACTTCTAGCGATTGGATTTCACTCAAAACTCACCAAATGATTCCTCCCACCATATTATGGTGTTGCCCAAGCTTGGGGCTCGATCCGAAATCACTAGGTGTGAGAAATTGGACAATTCAAGTTCAACGGCAGTTCGTTCCTAATTGGAGTGGTTGGTGTATTCCATACTTCTAGCGATTGGATTTCACTCAAAACTCACCAAATGATTCCTCCCACCATATTATGGTGTTTCCCAAGTTTGGGGCTCGATCCGAAATCAAAAGGTGGGAGAAATTGGACAATTCAAGTTCAACGGCAGTTCGTTCCTAATTGGAGTGGTTGGTGTATTCCGTACTTCTAGCGATTGGATTTCACTCAAAACTCAGCAAATGACTCCTCCCACCATATTATGATGTTGCCCAAGTTTTGGGATCGATCCGAAATCAATAGGTGTGAGAAATTGGACAATTCAAGTTCAACGGCAGTTCGTTCCTAATTGGAGTGGTTGGTGTATTCCATACTTCTAGCGATTGGATTTCACTCAAAACTCACCAAATGACTCCTCCCACCATATTATGGTGTTCCCCAAGTTTGGGGCTCGATCCGAAATCACTAGTTGTGAGAAATTGGACAATTCAAGTTCAACGGCAGTTCGTTCCTAATTGGAGTGGTTGGTGTATTCCATACTTCTAGCGATTGGATTTCACTCAAAACTCACCAAATGACTCCTCCCACCATATTATGATGTTGCCCAAGTTTGGGGCTCGTTCCAAAATCAATAGGTGTGAGAAATTGGACAATTCAAGTTCAACGGCAGTTCGTTCCTAATTGGAGTGGTTGGTGTATTCCAAACTTCTAGCGATTGGATTTCACTCAAAACTCACCAAATGACTCCTCCCACGACATTATGATGTTGCCCAAGTTTTGGGCTCGATCCGAAATCAATAGGTCTTCCAAATTTGACAGTTAGAGTTCAACGGCACTTCGTTCCTAATTGGAGTGGTTGGTGTATTCCATACTTCTATCGATTGGATTTCACTCAAAACTAACCAAATGACTCCTCCCACCATATTATGATGTTGCCCAAGTTTGGGGCTCGATCCGAAATCAATAGCTGTGAGAAATTGGACAATTCAAGTTCAACGGCAGTTCGTTCCTAATTGGAGTGGTTGGTGTATTCCATACTTCTAGCTATTGGATTTCACTCAAAACTCACCAAATGACTCCTCCCACAATATTATGATGTTGCCCAAGTTTTGGGCTCGATCCGAATTCAATAGGTTTGAGAAATTGGTCAATTCAATTTCAACGACAGTTCTTTCCTAATTGGAGTGGTTCGTGTATTCCATACTTCTAGCGATTGGATTTCACTCAAAACTCCCCAAATGACTCCTCCCACCATATTATGACGTTGCCCAAGTTTTGGGCTCGATCCGAAATCAATAGGGGTGAGAAATTGGTCAAATCAATTTCAACGACAGTTCGTTCCTAATTGGAGTGGTTGGTGTATTCCATACTTCTAGCGAATGGATTTCACTCAAAACTCACCAAATAGCTCCTCCCACAATATTATGATGTAGCCCAAGTCTGGGGCTCGATCCGAAATCAATAGGTCTGAGAAATTGGACAATTCAAGTTCAACGGCAGTGCGTTCCTAATTGGAGTGGTTGGTGTATTCCATACTTCTAGCGATATGATTTCACTTAAAACTATCCAAATGACTCCTCCCACCATATTATGATGTTGCCCAAGTTTTGGGCTCGATCCAAAATCAATAGGTGTTCCAAATTGGACAATTCAAGTTCAACGGCAGTTCGTTCCTAACTGGAGTGGTTGGTGTATTCCATACTTCTAGCGATCGTATTCTACTCAAAACTCACCAATTGACAACCCACACCATATTATGATGTTTCCTAAGTTTTGGGCTCGATCCGAAATCAATAGGTGTGAGAAATTGGACAGTTCAAGTTCAACGGCAGTTCGTTCCTAATTGGAGTGGTTGGTGTATTCCATACTTCTAGCTGTTGGATTTCACTCAAAACTCACCAAATGAGTCCTCCCACAATATTATGATGTTTCCCAAGTTTTGGGCTCGATCCGAATTCAATAGGTGTGAGAAATTGGTCAATTCAATTTCAACGACAGTTCTTCCCTAATTGGAGTGGTTGGTGTATTCCATACTTCTAGCGATTGGATTTCACTCAAAACTCACCAATTGACTCCTCCCACCATATTATGATGTTGCCCAAGTTTTGGGCTCGATCCGAAATCAATAGGTCTTCCAAATTGGACAATTCAAGTTCAACGGCAGTTCGTTCCTAATTGGAGTGGTTGGTGTATTCCATACTTCTTGCAATTGGATTACACTCAAAACTCACCAAATGACTCCTCCCACCATATTATGATGTTGCCCAAGTCTTGGGCTCGATCCGAAATCAATAGGTGTGAGAAATTGGACAATTCAAGTTCAACGGCAGTTCGTTCCTAATTGGAGTGGTTGGTGTATTACATACTTCTAGCGATAGGATTTCACTTAAAACTATCCAAATGACTCCTCCCACCATATTATGATGTTGCCCAAGTTTTTGGCTCGATCCGAAATCAATAGGTGTTCCAAATTGGACAATTCAATTTCGACGGCAGTTCGCTCCTAATTGGAGTGGTTGGTGTATTCCATACTTCTAGCGATCGGATTTTACTCAAAACTCACCAAATGACTCCCCACACCATATTATGATGTTGCCCAAGTTTTGGGCTCGATCCGAAATCAATAGGTGTGAGAAATTGGACAATTCAAGTTCAACGGCAGTTCGTTCCTAATTGGAGTGGTTGGTGTATTCCATACTTCTAGCTATTGGATTTCACTCAAAACTCACCAAATGACTCCTCCCACAATATTATGATGTTGCCCAAGTTTTGGGCTCGATCCGAATTCAATAGGTTTGAGAAATTGGTCAATTCAATTTCAACGACAGTTCTTTCCTAATTGGAGTGGTTCGTGTATTCCATACTTCTAGCGATTGGATTTCACTCAAAACTCCCGAAATGACTCCTCCCACAATATTATGATGTTGCCCAAGTTTTGGGCTCGATCCGAAATCAATAGGTCTTCCAAATTGGACAATTCAAGTTCAACGGCAGTTCGTTCCTAATTGGGGTGGTTGGTGTATTCCACACTTCTAGCGATTGGATTACACTCAAAACTCACCAAACGACTCCTCCCACCATATTATGATGTTGCCCAAGTTTTGGGCTCGATCCGAAATCAATAGGTGTTCCAAATTGGACAATTCAAGTTCAACGGCAGTTCGTTCCTAATTGGAGTGGTTGGTGTATTCCATACTTCTAGCGATTTGATTTCACTCAAAACTCCCCAAATGACTCCTCCCACCATATTATGTTGTTGCCCAAGTTTTGGGCTCGATCCGAAATCAATAGTTTTTCCAAATTAGTCAATTCAATTTCAACGACAGTTCGTTCCTAATTGGAGTGGTTGGTGTATTCCATACTTCTAGCGATTGGATTTCACTCAAAACTCACCCAATGACTCCTCCCACCATATTATGATGTTGCCCAAGTTTGGGGCTCGATCCGAAATCAATACGTCTTAGAAATTGGACAATTCAAGTTCAACGGCAGTTCGTTCCAAATTGGAGTGGTTGGTGTATTCCATAGTTCTGGCGATTGGATTTCACTCAAAAGTCACCAAATGACTCCTCCCACCATATTATGATGTTGCCCAAGTTTTGGGCTCGATCCGAAATCAATAGGTCTTCCAAATTGGACAATTCAAGTTCAACGGCAGTTCGTTCCTAATTGGAGTGGTTGGTGTATTCCATACTTCTAGCGATTGGATTTCACTCAAAACTCACCAAATGACTCCTCCCACCATATTATCATGTTGCCCAAGTTTTGGGCTCAATCCGAAATCAATAGGTGTTCCAAATTGGACAATTCAAATTCAACGGCAGTTCGTTCCAAATTGGAGTGGTTGGTGTTTTCCATACTTCTAGGGATTGGATTTCACCCAAAACTCAGCAAATCATCCCTCCCACCATATTATCATGTTGCCCAAGTTTTGGAAACGAACCGAAATCAATAGGTGTGAGAAATTGGTCAATTCAATTTCGACGACAGTTCGTTCCAAATTGGAGTGGTTGGTGTATTCCATACTTCTAGCTATTTGATTTCACTCAAAACTCACCAAATGACTCCTCCCACCATGTTATGATGTTGCCCAAGTTTTGGGCTCGATCCGAAATCAATAGGTGTTCCAAATTGGACAATTCAAGTTCAACGGCAGTTCGTTCCTAATTGGAGTGGTTGGTGTATTCCATACTTCTAGCGATTGGATTTCACTCAAAACTCACCGAATGACTCCTCCCACAATATTATGATGTTGCCCAAGTTTTGGGCTCGATCCGAATTCAATAGGTGTGAGAAACTGGTCAATTCAATTTCAACGACAGTTCGTTCCTAATTGTAGTGGTTAGTGTATTCCATACTTCTAGCGATTGGATTTCATTGAAAACATACCAAATGACTCCTCCCACCATATTATCATGTTGCCCAAGTTTTGGGATCGATCCGAAATCAATAGGTCTTCCAAATTGGACAATTCAAGTTCAACGGCAGTTCGTTCCTAATTGGAGTGGTTGGTGTATTCCATACTTCTAGCGATTGGATTTCACTCAAAACTCACCAAATGACTCCTCCCACCATATTATGATGTTGCCCAAGTTTTGGGCTCTATCCGAAATCAGTAGGTGTGAGAAATTGGTCAATTCAATTTCAACGAAAGTTCGTTCCTTATTGGAGTGGTTGGTGTATTCCATACTCCTAGTGATTGGATTTCACTCAAAACTCACCAAATGACTCCTCCCACCATAGTATGAAGTTGCCCAAGTTTTGGGCTTGATCCGAAATCAATAGGTATTCCAAAATGGACAATTCAAGTTCAACTGCAGTTCGTTCCTAACTGGAGTGGTTGGTGTATTCCATACTTCTAGCGATTGGATTTCACTCAAAACTCACCAAATGACTCCTCCCACCATATTATGATGTTGCCCAAGTTTTGGGCTCGATCCGAAATCAATCGGTGTGAGAAATTGGACAATTCAAGTTCAACGGCAGTTCGTTCCTAATTGGAGTGGTTAGTGTATTCCATACTTCTAGCGATTGGATTTCACTCCAAACTCACCAAATGACTCCTCCCACCATATTATGATGTTGCCCAAGTTTTGGGCACGATCCGAAATCAATAGGTGTTCCAAATTGGACAATTCAAGTTCAACGGCAGTTCGTTCCTAACTGGAGTGGTTGGTGTATTCCATACTTCTAGCGATTGGATTTCACTCAAAACTGATCACATGACTCCTCCCAACATATTATGATGTTGCCCAAGTTTTGGGCTCGATCCGAATTCAATAGGTGTGAGAAATTGGTCAATTCATTTTCAACGACAGTTCTTTCCTAATTGGAGTGGTTGGTGTATTCCATACTTCTAGCGATTGGATTTCACTCAAAACTCACCAAATGACTCCACCCACAATATTATGATGTTGCCCAAGTTATGGGCTCGATCCGAATTCAATAGGTGTGAGAAATTGGTCAATTCAATTTCAACGACAGTTCTTTCCTAATTGGTTTGGTTGGTGTATTCCATACTTCTAGCGATTGGATTTCACTCTAAACTCACCAATTGACTCCTCCCATCATATTATGATGTTGCCCAAGTTTTGGGCTCGATCCGAAATCAATAGGTGTGAGAAATTGGACAATTCAAGTTCAACGGCAGTTCGTTCCTAATTGGAGTGGTTGGTGTATTCCATACTTCTAGCGATTGGATTTCACTCAAAACTCACCAAATGACTCCTCCCACAATATTATGATGTTGCCCAAGTTTTGGGCTCGATCCGAATTCAATAGGTGTGAGAAATTGGTCAATTCAATTTCAATGACAGTTCTTTCCTAATTGGAGTGGTTGGTGTATTCCATACTTCTAGCGATTGGATTTCACTCAAAACTCACCAATTGACTCCTCCCACCATATTATGATGTTGCCCAAGTTTTGGGCTCGATCCGAAATCAATAGGTCTTCCAAATTGGACAATTCAAGTTCAACGGCTGTTCGTTCCTAATTGGAGTGGTTGGTGTATTCCGTACTTCTAGCAATTGGATTACACTCAAAACTCACCAAATGACTCCTCCCACCATATTATGATGTTGCCCAAGTTTTGGGCTCGATCCGAAATCAATAGGTGTGAGAAATTGGACAATTCAAGTTCAACGGCAGTTCGTTCCTAATTGGAGTGGTTGGTGTATTCCATACTTCTAGCGATAGGATTTCACTTAAAACTATCCAAATGACTCCTCCCACCATATTATGATGTTGCCCAAGTTTTGGGCTCGATCCGAAATCAATAGGTGTTCCAAATTGGACAATTCAAGTTCAACGGCAATTCGTTCCTAACTGGAGTGGTTGGTGTATTCCATACTTCTAGCGATCGGATTTTACTCAAAACTCACCAAATGACTCCCCACACCATATTATGATGTTGCCCAAGTTTTGGGATCGATCCGAAATCAATAGGTGTGAGAAATTGGGGAATTCAAGTTCAACGGCAGTTCGTTCCTAATTGGAGTGGTTGGTGTATTCCATACTTCTAGCGATTGGATTTCACTAAAAAGTCACCAAATGACTCCTCCCACAATATTATGATGTTGCCCAAGTTTTGGGCTCGATCCGAATTCAATAGGTGTGAGTAATTGGTCAATTCAATTTCAACGACAATTCTTTCCAAATTGGAGTGGTTGGTGTATTCCACACTTCTAGCGATTGGATTACACTCAAAACTCACAAAATGACTCCTCCCACAATATTATGTTGTTGCCCAAGTTTTGGGCTCGATCCGAATTCAATAGGTGTGAGAAATTGGTCAATTCAATTTCAACGACAGTTCTTTCCTAATTGGAGTGGTAGGTGTATTCCATACTTCTAGCGATTGGATTTCACTCAAAACTCACCAATTGACTCCTCCCACCATATTATGATGTTGCCCAAGTTTTGGGCTCGATCCGAAATCAATAGGTCTTCCAAATTGGACAATTCAAGTTCAACGGCAGTTCGTTCCTAATTGGAGTGGTTGGTGTATTCCATACTTCTAAAGATTGGATTACACTCAAAACTCACCAAATGACTCCTCCCACCATATTATGATGTTGCCCAAGTTTTGGGCTCGATCCGAAATCAATAGGTGTGAGAAATTGGACAATTCAAGTTCAACGGCAGTTCGTTCCTAATTGGAGTGGTTGGTGTATTCCACACTTCTAGCGATAGGATTTCACTCAAAACTCACCAAATGACTCTTCCCACCATATTATGATGTTGCCCAAGTTTGGGGCTCGATCCGAAATCAATAGGTGTGAGAAATTGTACAATTCAAGTTCAACGGCAGTTCGTTCCTAATTGGAGTGGTTGTTGTATTCCATACTTCTAGAGATTGGATTTCACTCAGAACTCACCAAATGACTCCTCCCACCATATTATGATGTTGGCCAAGTTTTGGGCTCGATCCGAAATCTATAGGTGTTCCAAATTGGACAATTCAAGTTCAACGGCAGTTCGTTCCTAATTGGAGTGGTTGGTGTATTCTATACTTGTAGCGATTGGATTTCACTCAAAACTCACCAAATGACTCCTCCCACCATATTATGTTGTTGTCCAAGTTTTGGGCTCGATCCGAAATCAATAGGTGTTCCAAATTGGACAATTCAAGTTCATTGGCAGTTCGTTCCTAACTGGAGTGGTTTGTGTATTCCATACTTCTAGCGATTGGATTTCACTCAAAACTCACCAAATGACTCCTCCCACCATACTATGTTGTTGCCAAAGTTTTGGGCTCGATCCGAAATCAATTTGTGGGAGAAATTGGTCAATTCAATTTCAACGACAGTTCGTTCCAAATTGGAGTGGTTGGTGTATTCCATACGTCTAGCGATTGGATTTCACTCAAAACTCACCAAATGACTCCTCCCACTATATTATGATGTTGCCCAAGTTTTGGGCTCGATCCGAAATCAATAGGTGTTCCAAATTGGACAATTCAAGATCAACGGCAGTTCGTTCCTAATTCAAATGGTTGGTGTATTCCATACTTCTAGCGATTGGATTTCACTCAAAACTCACCAACTGACTCCTCCCACCATATTATCATGTTGCCCAAGTTTTGGGCTCAATCCGAAATCAATAGGTGTTCCAAATTGGACAATTCAAGTTCAACGGCAGTTCGTTCCTAATTCGAGTGGTTGGTGTATTCCACACTTCTAGCGATAGGATTTCACTCAAAACTCACCAAATGACTCTTCCCACCATATTATGATGTTGCCCAAGTTTCGGGCTCGATCCGAAATCAATAGGTGTGAGAAATTGTACAATTCATGTTCAACGGCAGTTCGTTCCTAATTGGAGTGGTTGTTGTATTCCATACTTCTAGAGATTGGATTTCACTCAGAACTCACCAAATGACTCCTCCCACCATATTATGATGTTGCCCAAGTTTTGGGCTCGATCCGAAATCAATAGGTGTTCCAAATTGGACAATTCAAGATCAACGGCAGTTCGTTCCTAATTGGAGTGGTTGGTGTATTCCATACTTCTAGCGATCGGATTTCACTCAAAACTCTCCAAATGAGTCCTCCCACCATATTATGTTGTTGTCCAAGTTTTGGGCTCGATCCGAAATCAATAGGTGTTCCAAATTGGACAATTCAAGTTCATTGGCAGTTCGTTCCTAACTGGAGTGGTTGGTGTATTCCATACTTCTAGCGATTGGATTTCACTCAAAACTCACCAAATGACTCCTCCCACCATACTATGTTGTTGCCCAAGTTTTGGGCTCGATCCGAAATCAATTTGTGGGAGAAATTGGTCAATTCAATTTCAACGACAGTTCGTTCCTAATTGGAGTGGTTGGTGTATTCCATATGTCTAGCGATTGGATTTCACTCAAAACTCACCAAATGACTCCTCCCACTATATTATGATGTTGCCCAAGTTTTGGGCTAGATCCGAAATCAATAGGCGTTCCAAATTGGACAATTCAAGTTCAACGGCAGTTCGTTCCTAATTGGAGTGGTTGGTGTATTCCATACTTCTAGCGATTGGATTTCACTCAAAACTCACCAAATGACTCCTCCCACCATATTATGATGTTTCCCAAGTTTTGGGCTCGATCCGAAATCAATAGGTGTTCCAAATTGGAAAATTCAAGTTCAACGGCAGTTCGTTCCTAATTGGAGTGGTTGGTGTATTCCATACTTCTAGCGATTGGATTTTACTCAAAACTCACCAAAAGACTCCTCCCACCATATTATGATGTTGCCCAAGTTTTGGGCCCGATCCGAAATCAATAGGTGTTCCAAATTGGACAATTCAAGTTCAACGGCAGTTCGTTCCTAATTCGAGTGGTTGGTGTATTCCACACTTCTAGCGATAGGATTTCACTCAAAACTCACCAAATGACTCTTCCCACCATATTATGATGTTGCCCAAGTTTCGGGCTCGATCCGAAATCAATAGGTGTGAGAAATTGTACAATTCATGTTCAACGGCAGTTCATTCCTAATTGGAGTGGTTGTTGTATTCCATACTTCTAGAGATTGGATTTCACTCAGAACTCACCAAATGACTCCTCCCACCATATTATGATGTTGCCCAAGTTTTGGGCTCGATCCGAAATCAATAGGTCTGAAAAATTGGTCAATTCAATTTCAACGACAGTTCGTTCCTAATTGGAGTGGTTGGTGTAGTCCATACGTCCAGCGACTGGATTTCATTCAAAACTCACCAAATGACTCCTCCCACCATATTATGATGTTGCCCAAGTTTTCGGTTCGATACGAAATCTATAGGTGTTCCAAATTGGACAATTCAAGTTCAACGGCAGTTCGTTCCTAATTGGAGTGGTTGGTGTATTCCATACTTCTAGCCATTGGATTTCACTCAAAACTAACCAAATGACTCCTCCCACCATATTATGATGTTGCCCAAGTTTTGGGCTCGATCCCAAATCAATAGGTGTGAGAAATTGGTCAATTCAATTTCAACGACAGTTCGTTCCTAATTGGAGAGGTTGGTGTATTCCACACGTCTAGCGATTGGATTTTACTCGAAACTCACCAAAAGACTCCTCCCACTATATTATGATGTTGCCCAAGTTTTGGGCTAGATCCGAAATCAATAGGCGTTCCAAATTGGACAATTCAAGTTCAACGGCAGTTCGTTCCTAATTGGAGTGGTTGGTGTATTCCATACTTCTAGCGATTGGATTTCACTCAAAACTCACCAAATGACTCCTCCCACCATATTATGATGTTTCCCAAGTTTTGGGCTCGATCCGAAATCAATAGGTGTTCCAAATTGGAAAATTCAAGTTCAACGGCAGTTCGTTCCTAATTGGAGTGGTTGGTGTATTCCATACTTCTAGCGATTGGATTTTACTCAAAACTCACCAAAAGACTCCTCCCACCATATTATGATGTTGCCCAAGTTTTGGGCTCGATCCGAAATCAATAGGTCTGAGAAATTGGTCAATTCAATTTCAACGAAAGTTCGTTCCTAATTGGAGTGGTTGGTGTAGTCCATACGTCCAGCGACTGGATTTCATTCAAAACTCACCAAATGACTCCTCCCACCATATTATGATGTTGCCCAAGTTTTCGGTTCGATACGAAATCTATAGGTGTTCCAAATTGGACAATTCAAGTTCAACGGCAGTTCGTTCCTAATTGGAGTGGTTGGTGTATTCCATACTTCTAGCCATTGGATTTCACTCAAAACTAACCAAATGACTCCTCCCACCATATTATGATGTTGCCCAAGTTTTGGGCTCGATCCCAAATCAATAGGTGTGAGAAATTGGTCAATTCAATTTCCACGACAGTTCGTTCCTAATTGGAGAGGTTGGTGTATTCCATACGTCTAGCGATTGGATTTTACTCGAAACTCACCAAAAGACTCCTCCCACTATATTATGATGTTGCCCAAGTTTTGGGCTAGATCCGAAATCAATAGGCGTTCCAAATTGGACAATTCAAGTTCAACGGCAGTTCGTTCCTAATTGGAGTGGTTGGTGTATTCCATACTTCTCGCGATTGGATTTCACTCAAAACTCACCAAATGACTCCTCCCACCATATTATGATGTTGCCCAAGTTTTGGGCTCGATCCGAAATCAATAGGTCTGAGAAATCGGTCAATTCAATTTCAACGACAGTTCGTTCCTAATTGGAGTGGTTGGTGTATTCCAGACGTCCAGTGATTGGATTTCACTCCAAACTCACCAAATGACTCCTCCCACCATATTATGATGTTGGCCAAGTTTTGGGCTCGATCCGAAATCTATAGGTATTCCAAATTGGACAATTCAAGTTCAACGGCAGTTCGTTCCTAAATGGAGTGGTTGGTGTATTCCATACTTCTAGCGATTGGATTTCACTCAAAACTCACCAAATGAATCCTCCCACCATGTTTTATTGTTGCCCAAGTTTTGGGCTCGATCTGAAATTAATAGGTGTTCCAAATTGGACAATTCACGTTCAACGGCAGTTCGTTCCTAATTGCAGTGGTTGGTGTATTCCATACTTCTAGCGATTGGATTTCACTCAAAACTCACCAAATGACTCCTCCCACCATATTTTGTTGTTGCCCAAGTTTTGGGCTCGATCCGAAATCAATAGGTGTTCCAAATTGGACAATTCAAGTTCAACGGCAGTTCGGTCCTAACTGGAGTGGTTGGTGTATTCCATACTTGTACCGATTGGATTTCACTCAAAACTAACCAAATGACTCCTCCCACCATATTAAGATGTTGCCCAAGTTTTGGGCTCGATCCGAAATCAATAGGTGTTCCAAATTGGAAAATTCAAGTTCAACGGCAGTTCGTTCCTAATTGGAGTGGTTGGTGTATTCCATACTTCTAGCGATTGGATTTTACTCAAAACTCACCAAAAGACTCCTCCCACCATATTATGATGTTGCCCAAGTTTTGGGCTCGATCCGAAATCAATAGGTCTGAGAAATTGGTCAATTCAATTTCAACGACAGTTCGTTCCTAATTGGAGTGGTTGGTGTAGTCCATACGTCCAGCGACTGGATTTCATTCAAAACTCACCAAATGACTCCTCCCACCATATTATGATGTTGCCCAAGTTTTCGGTTCGATACGAAATCTATAGGTGTTCCAAATTGGACAATTCAAGTTCAACGGCAGTTCGTTCCTAATTGGAGTGGTTGGTGTATTCCATACTTCTAGCCATTGGATTTCACTCAAAACTAACCAAATGACTCCTCCCACCATATTATGATGTTGCCCAAGTTTTGGGCTCGATCCCAAATCAATAGGTGTGAGAAATTGGTCAATTCAATTTCCACGACAGTTCGTTCCTAATTGGAGAGGTTGGTGTATTCCATACGTCTAGCGATTGGATTTTACTCGAAACTCACCAAAAGACTCCTCCCACTATATTATGATGTTGCCCAAGTTTTGGGCTAGATCCGAAATCAATAGGCGTTCCAAATTGGACAATTCAAGTTCAACGGCAGTTCGTTCCTAATTGGAGTGGTTGGTGTATTCCATACTTCTCGCGATTGGATTTCACTCAAAACTCACCAAATGACTCCTCCCACCATATTATGATGTTGCCCAAGTTTTGGGCTCGATCCGAAATCAATAGGTCTGAGAAATCGGTCAATTCAATTTCAACGACAGTTCGTTCCTAATTGGAGTGGTTGGTGTATTCCAGACGTCCAGTGATTGGATTTCACTCCAAACTCACCAAATGACTCCTCCCACCATATTATGATGTTGGCCAAGTTTTGGGCTCGATCCGAAATCTATAGGTATTCCAAATTGGACAATTCAAGTTCAACGGCAGTTCGTTCCTAAATGGAGTGGTTGGTGTATTCCATACTTCTAGCGATTGGATTTCACTCAAAACTCACCAAATGACTCCTCCCACCATGTTTTATTGTTGCCCAAGTTTTGGGCTCGATCTGAAATTAATAGGTGTTCCAAATTGGACAATTCACGTTCAACGGCAGTTCGTTCCTAATTGCAGTGGTTGGTGTATTCCATACTTCTAGCGATTGGATTTCACTCAAAACTCACCAAATGACTCCTCCCACCATATTTTGTTGTTGCCCAAGTTTTGGGCTCGATCCGAAATCAATAGGTGTTCCAAATTGGACAATTCAAGTTCAACGGCAGTTCGGTCCTAACTGGAGTGGTTGGTGTATTCCATACTTCTACCGATTGGATTTCACTCAAAACTAACCAAATGACTCCTCCCACCATATTAAGATGTTGCCCAAGTTTTGGGCTCGATCCGAAATCAATAGGTGTTCCAAATTGGACAATTCAAGTTCAACGGCAGTTCGTTCCTAATTGGAGTGGTTGGTGTATTCCATACTTCTAGCGATTGGATTTCACTCAAGACTCACCAAATGACTCCTCCCACCATATTTTGTTGTTGCCCAAGTTTTGGGCTCAATCCGAAATCAATATGTGTTCCAAATTGGACAATTCAAGTTCAACGGCAGTTCGTTCCTAATTGGAGTGGTTGGTGTATTCCATACTTCTAGCGATTGGATTTCACTCAAAACTCCCCAAATGACTCCTCCCACCATATTTTGTTGTTGCCCAAGTTTTGGGTTCGATCCGAAATCAATAGGTGTTTAAAATTGGACAATTCAAGTTCAACGGCAGTTTGTTCCTAATTGGAGTGGTTGGTGTATTCCATAGTTCTAGCGATTGGATTTCACTCAAAACTAACCAAATGACTCCTCCCACCATATTATGATGTTGCCCAAGTTTTGGGCTAGATACGAAATCAATAGGTGTTCCAAATTGGACAATTCAAGTTCAACGGCAGTTCGTTCCTAATTGGAGTGGTTGGTGTATTCCATACTTCTAGCGATTGGATTTCACTCAAAACTCACCAAATGACTCCTCCCGCCATATTATGGTCTTGCCCAAGTTTTGGGCTCGATCCGAAATCAATAGGTATGAGAAATTGGTCAATTCAATTTCAACGACAGTTTGTTCCTAATTGGAGTGGTTGGTGTATTCCATACGTCCAGCGAATGGATTTCACTCAAAACTCCCCAAATGACTCCTCCCACCATATTATGATGTTGCCCAAGTTTTGGGCTCGATCCGAAATCAATAGGAGTTCCAAATTGGACAATTCAAGTTCAACGGCAGTTCGTTCCTAATCGGAGTGGTTGGTGTATTCCATACTTCTAGCGATTGGATTTCACTGAAAACTCACCAAATGACTCCTCCCACCATATTTTGTTGTTGCCCAAGTTTTGGGCTCGATCCGAAATCAATAGGTGTTCCAAATAGGACAATTCAAGTTCAACGGCAGTTCGTTCCTAATTGGAGTGGTTGGTGTATTCCATACTACTAGCGATTGGATTTCACTCAAAACTCACCAAATGACTTCTCCCACCATATTTTGTTGTTGCCCAAGTTTTGGGCTCGATCTGAAATCAATAGGTGTTTCGAATTGGACAATTCAAGTTCAACGGCAGTTCGTTCCTAATTGGAGTGGTTGGTGTATTCCATACTTCTAGCGATTGGATTTCACTCAAAACTCACCAAATGACTCTTTCCACCGTATTATGATGTTGCCCAAGTTTGGGGCTCGATCCGAAATCAAGAGGTGTGAGAAATTGGACAATTCAAGTTCAACGGCAGTTCGTTCCTAATTGGAATGGTTGGTGTATTCCATACTTCTAGGGATTGGATTTCACTCAAAACTAACCAAATGACTCCTCCCACCATATTATGATGTTGCCCAAGTTTTTGGCTCGATCCGAAATCAGTAGGTGTGAGAAATTGGTCAATTCAATTTCAACGACAGTTCGTTCCTAATTGGAGTGGTTTGGTGTATTCCATACTTCTCGCGATTGGATTTCACTCAAAACACACCAAATGACTCCTCCCACCATATTATGATGTTGCCCAAGTTTTGGGCTCGATCCGAAATCAATAGGTCTGAGAAATTGGTCAATTCAATTTCAACGACAGTTCGTTCCTAATTGGAGTGGTTGGTGTATTCCATACGTCCAGCGATTGGATTTCACTCAAAACTCACCAAATAAATCCTCCCACCATATTATGATGTTGGCCAAGTTTTGGGCTCGATCCGAAATCTATAGGTGTTCCAAATTGGACAATTCAAGTTCAACGGCAGTTCGTTCCTAATTCGAGTGGTTGGTGTATTCCATACTTCTAGCGATTGGATTTCACTCAAAACTCACCAAATGACTCCTCCCACCATATGATGTTGTTGCCCAAGTTTGGGGCTCGATCCGAAATCAATAGGTGTGAGAAATTGGACAATTCAAGTTCAACGGCAGTTCGTTCCTAATTGGAGTGGTTGGTGTATTCCATACTTATAGCGATTGGATGTCACTCAAAACTAACCAAATGACTCCTCCCACCATATTATGATGTTGCCCAAGTTTTGGGCTCGATCCCAAATCAATAGGTGTGAGAAATTGGTCAATTCAATTTCAACGACAGTTCGTTCCTAATTGGAGTGGTTGGTGGATTCCATACGTCTAGCGATTGGATTTCACTCAAAACTCACCAAACGACTTCTCCCACTATATTATGATGTTGCCCAAGTTTTGGGCTCGATCCGAAATCAATAGTTGTTCCAAATTGGACAATTCAAGTTCAACGGCAGTTCGTTCCTAATTGGAGTGGTTGGTGTATTCCATACTTCTCGCGATTGGATTTCACTCAAAACCCACCAAATGACTCCTCCCACCATATTATGATGTTGCCCACGTTTTGGGCTCGATCCGAAATCAATAGGTCTGAGAAATTGGTCAATTCAATTTCAACGACAGTTCATTCCTAATTGGACTGGTTGGTGTATTCCATACGTCCAGCGATTGGATTTCACTCAAAACTCACCAAATGAATCCTCCCACCATATTATGATGTTGGCCAAGTTTTGGGCTCGATCCGAAATCTATAGGTGTTCCAAATTGGACAATTCAAGTTCAACGGCAGTTCGTTCCTAATTGGAGCGGTTGGTGTATTCCATACTTCTAGCGATTGGATTTCACTCAAAACTCACCAAATGACTCCTCCCACCAAGTTTTGGGCTCGATCCGAAATCAATAGGTCTGAGAAATTGGTCAATTCAATTTCAACGACAGTTCGTTCCTAATTGGAGTGGTTGGTGTATTCCATACGTCCAGCGATTGGATTTCACTCAAAATTCCCCAAATGACTCCTCCCACCATATTATGATGTTGCCCAAGTTTTGGGTTCGATCCGAAATCAATAGGTGTTCCAATTTGGACAATTCAAGTTCAACGGCAGTTCGTTCCTAATTGGAGTGGTTGGTGTATGTTGCGTAGATTTAGCTCCACCAAAATGGATTCAGCTGCATCCTCAACTTGTGATGCCAATTAATTTTTTTTTTTTTAATTTTTTAATTAAAAAAAATTAATAATAAAATGAAATCCAATTTTTATTTAAGTCATGCAAACATTTATCACAATCTCATCATAAGTGTTGGGAAAGTGACTCAAAACAAAATAAGACTCAAAATATAGAAAAAAGAAAAAAACAAGCAAGAAATTTTATTTTATTTTATTTTAAAATATTTTTTTTTTAAGAAAAAAAAACAAATTTACTTGCTAAACTCCAATACCCCCAAACCTAGAAATGAACATTGTCCTCAATTTTTAAAAATTAGGAACAAGCAATGTCATAACAAGAAATGAAAGGTACTAAAGTAAATATAAACCACAAAAAAAAAAAAAACACAAATAAAATAAAATAATTACAAAAATAAAAATTACAAAACAAACAAACAAACAAACAAACAATCAAACAGAAAACCCTAAACAGACAAAACAGTAAGCCCTAAACAGACAGTCTTATGCAAACCAAAATCCAAACAATTGAAAGCCCAACCCAAAAGAAAGTTAAGCCACCTTGAAACCTAACAACGGTGAAAACCCAACCCACAATGAAAACTGAAGCCCACATGTTTGTTATTATTTTTATTTTTATTTTTTATTTTTTTAAATAAAATGAAACTTGAATTGAGAGCGCGAAGGCGGGATTTCTGAAAAGAAAGTGTGTGGTCCCTGATGCCTTGGTTCCTGGGAAGTCACGGGTGAAAGGGGTGAGGGACGTGTCGGCGCGCAGAAGCAGCTGTCACATCCCCCAAGCCAGAATTATTGGCTTCTTGGGTGAAGAGGGACGACTTTTTCACTAGAAGGTGGTGAAAGGTGAAAATGCAATTAAGGGGGTTGGGAAACGGGTGTGGCGACTGTTGTTAATAATATGTTAACTCGCAATTGTACGGGGCAATTAGTAGTATAGCAAGACAAGTACGAGGTCGTACCCACGAAGACTGAGAAGTTCAAATTAGTTATGTACTTTAGATTACCAAATTCAAGAAGTTAGGAAGTTAAATCTAAAACAGAATTTAAAGCAAGAGTGAGTTTGAAAACAAATGCAGCAAGATTAAAATGAACTTTGAAGTGAGAATGCTTGTGATTATAGAAAGAAATGAACAAACTGAAATTGCAACGGAAAGCAAGTAAACAAAAGTAACAAAGGGTGGTTTTGAAGGTTAAAGCACAGGTTTGGAGACTAGGGCATTCGATTCACCATAACAATTCAATTCTGGGTTATAAAGATTCAAGTAACAAGTCTAATTCAGATTCAAAGATTGATTCTAGCTAAAGTATGATTAGGCCATGGTGTTTGGTCCTAACCTTGTGTTCCTAATTCCCTAATTTGATCATTTGTTGTCTAACCTAAAATTAAGCATTAGGAACCCATTAAGCATAGAAGAACATTTTAAACAACCAAGTATGTATCTAATCCCTGTTGTCGAATGTCCATACATACTCTTCCTATTCATAGTTCAATTCGAATTAAAGCATGGTGTATACTCTTAATTCAAACCAAGATAGTTAACAAACAAGTTCTAATGGTGATCAATCATTCAAACAAGCATGTTAACTTATAAGCATAATGAATAAGAACATGAATCATGAATCAAACTTGAAACTCCAAACTTATAAACCCAGAATATTCATGTTAGGTTACATCGAAGCCCTAGTTATGGATTTAGCTACTCATAATGGAAAAGAGACTTGAACAGAAATGAGAAAACATAATGAATGCAATAAGAGTAGAAAAACCCTTTTTCTGAAGTTCTTGTGGTGTCCAAGGCTTCTCCAAGTGCTTCTCCACTTCTAATGCTTCTCCAAGAGCTTCCCCACTTCTAGAAAGATGTATGAAGGATATGGAGGTGATTTGGGATTGTGAGAGTGTTTGAGGATGGTTGGAGTGAATTGTGGGGTTGTGAATCCCAGGATTTGTTGTGTCTTGAATGTGGAATGGATGTGGTATTTATAGGGAGTGGGGAGTGATAAATCTGAATTCAATATGGCTAATGCATACAACACTTGCATTATAAAAGATGAATTGGTTGATGCACTTCACTAATGCATACAACACTTGCATTATAAAATCTGAATTGGTTGATGCACTTCACCAATAAATCCCACCAGCAGCCCTAGCTCATCTTCATGTCACCATGACCAAGCTTCCAACCAGCTACAATAGCTCATGCCTAGCTCACCATGACCAAGCTTCCAACCAGCTCATCCTCATGTCAGCATGACCAGCAACGTCAAGGGCTTACAACTTGGGCTTCTCTTAAGCAAATGACGACTTTAAGATATCCATTGTGAAGTTCAGAATGTGTCTGATCCAACCACACAAGTATTGGCCCAATCCAAGCTCGGATGAAGAAGATAAGTTCGAAATGAAATTCTAACTCAGTTTGCTCGCTGACAAAAATCCATCCTGAGCATGGTTCTGTGTTTGCTAGGTGACGGACTCCAGATTTATTCAATGGGGCTGAATTTTGGATATGTTATAGTACACACCCATTGGAACAACTTTCATGAAGAATGCGGCCTCATCCGAGCTGTGTAGGTTGCTGAAACAGATCTTGCAATGTGACCCACGAAACTGGACTGGCAAGGGGCTGTAGCAAAAATGAGTATGTCTTTAAGCTCTTCTTCCCTTCATCCAAATTAGGCCTTAACATGCTTGAATTGCATGAATTATGCTCTCTTACTCTTTTGGCCTACAAAACACACAAATAGAGGCAAATAACTTAGAATTATAGGAAACTAAGCAAAAGAAGTAAGTAAATTTGGGCATGTATATGTATGAAATTATGAGCTTAACACACCCCCAAACTTAGATTTTGCTAGTCCTTGAGCAAAACAAAAGAGAAACAAAGATAAAAAACTCACCGGCAGTTCGTTCCGAAATCAATAGGTGTGAGAAATTGGACAATTCAAGTTCAACAGCAGTTCGTTCCAAATTGGAGTGGTTGGTGTATTCCATACTTCTAGCGATTGGATTTCACTCAAAACTCACCAAATGACTCTTCCCACCATATTATGATGTTGCCCAAGTTTGGGGCTCGATCCGAAATCAATAGGTGTGAGAAATGGGACAATTCAAGTTCAACGGCAGTTCGTTCCTAATTGGAGTGGTTGGTGTATTCCATACTTCTAGCGATTGGATTTCACTCAAAACTCACGAAATGACTCCTCCCACCATATTATGATGTTGCCCAAGTTTGGGGCTCGATCCGAAATCAATAGGTGTGAGAAATTGGACAATTCAAGTTCAACGGCAGTTCGTTAGTAATTGGAGTGGTCGGTGTATTCCATACTTCTAGCGATTGGATTTCACTCAAAACTATCCGAACGACTCCTCCCACCATATTATGATGTTGCCCAAGTTTGGGGCTCGATCCGAAATCAGTAGGTGTGAGAAATTGGACAATTCAAGTTCAACGGCAGTTCGTTCCTAATTGGAGTGGTTGGTGTATTCCATACTTCTAGCGATTGGATTTCATTCAAAACTCACGAAATGACTCCTCCCACCATATTATGATGTTGCCCAAGTTTGGGGCTCGATCCGAAATCAATAGGTGTGCGAAATTGGACAATTCAAGTTCAACGGCAGTTCGTTAGTAATTGGAGTGGTGGGTGTATTCCATACTTCTAGCGATTGGATTTCACTCAAAACTAACCGAACGACTCCTCCCACCATATTACGATGTTGCCCAAGTTTTGGGCTCGATCCGAAATCAATAGGTGTGCGAAATTGGACAATTCAAGTTCAACGGCAGTTCGTTACTAATTGGAGTGGTTGGTGTATTGTATACTTCTAGCGATAGGATTTCACTCAAAACTCACCAAATGACTCCTCCCACCATATTATGATGTTGCCCAAGTTTTGGGTTCGATCCGAAATCAATAGGTGTTCCAAATTGGACAATTCAAGTTCAACGGCAGTTATTTCCTAACTGGAGTGGTTGGTGTATTCCATACTTCTAGCGATTGGATTTCACTCAAAACTCACCAAATGACTCCTCCCACCATATTATGATGTTGCCCATGTTTTGGGCTCAATCCGAAATCAATAGGTGTGAGAAATTGGTCAATTCAATTTCAACGACAGTTCGTTCCTAATTGGAGTGGTTGGTGTATTCCATACGTCTAGCGATTGGATTTCACTCAAAACTCACCAAATGACTCCTACCACCATATTATGATGTTGCCCAAGTTTTGGGCTCGATCCGAAATCAATAGGTGTTCCAAATTGGACAATTCAAGTTCAACGGCAGTTCGTTCCTAATTGGAGTGGTTGGTATATTCCATCCGTCTAGCGATTGGAATTCACTCAAAACTCACCAAATGACTCCTCCCACCATATTATGATGTTGCCCAAGTTTTGGGCTCGATCCGAAATCTATAGGTATTCCAAATTGGACAATTCAAGTTCAACGGCCATTCGTTCCTAATTGGAGTGGTTGGTGTCTTCCACACATCTAGCGATTGGATTTCACTCGAAACTCACCAAATGACTCCTCAAACCATATTATGATGTTGCCCAAGTTTTGGTCTCGATCCGAAACCAATAGGTGTTCCAAATTGGACAATTCAAGTTCAACGGCAGTTCGTTCCTAATTGGAGTGGTTGGTGTATTCTATACTTCTACCAATTGGATTTCACTCAAAACTCACCAAATGACTCCTCCCACCATATTATGTTGTTGCCCAAGTTTTGGGCTCGATCCGAAATCAATAGGTGTGAGAAATTGGACAATTCAAGTTCAACGACAGTTCGTTCCAAATTGGAGTGGTTGGTGTATTCCATACTTCTAGCGATTGGATTTCACTCAAAACTCACCAAATGACTCTTCCCACCATATTATGATGTTGCCCAAGTTTGGGGCTCGATTCGAAATCAATAGGTGTGAGAAATTGGACAATTCAAGTTCAACGGCAGTTCGTTCCTAATTGGAGTGGTTGGTGTATTCCATACTTCTAGCGATTGGATTTCACTTAAAACTCACGAAATGACTCCTCCCACCATATTATGATGTTGCCCAAGTTTGGGGCTCGATCCGAAATCAATAAGTGTGAGAAATTGGACAATTCAAGTTCAACGGCAGTTCGTTAGTAATTGGAGTGGTCGGTGTATTCCATACTTCTAGCGATTGGATTTCACTCAAAACTAACCGAACGACTCCTCCCTCCATATTATGATGTTGCCCAAGTTTGGGGCTCGATCCGAAATCAGTAGGTGTGAGAAATTGGACAATTCAAGTTCAACGGCAATTCGTTCCTAATTGGAGTGGTTGGTGTATTCCATACTTCTAGCGATTGGATTTCACTCAAAACTAACCGAACGACTCCTCCCACCATATTATGATGTTGCCCAAGTTTTGGGCTCGATCCGAAATCAATTGGTGTTCCAAATTGGACAATTCAAGTTCAACGGCAGTTCGTTCCTAATTGGAGTGGTTGGTGTATTCCATACTTCTAGCGATTGGATTTCACTCAAAACTCACCAAATGACTCCTCCCACCATATTATGATGTTGCCCAAGTTTTGGGCTCGATCCGAAATCAATAGGTGTTCCAAATTGGACAATTCAAGTTCAACGGCAGTTATTTCCTAACTGGAGTGGTTGGTGTATTCCATACTTCTAGCGATTGGATTTCACTCAAAACTCACCAAATGACTCCTCCCACCATATTTTGATGTTGCCCATGTTTTGGGCTCAATCCGAAATCAATAGGTGTGAGAAATTGGTCAATTCAATTTCAACGACAGTTCGTTCCTAATTGGAGTGGTTGGTGTATTCCATACGTCTAGCGATTGGATTTCACTCAAAACTCACCAAATGACACGTCCCACCATATTATGATGTTGCCCAAGTTTTGGGCTCGATCCGAAATCAATAGGTGTTCCAAATTGGACAATTCAAGTTCAACGGCAGTTCGTTCCTAATTGGAGTGGTTGGTGTATTCCATACGTCTAGCGATTGGAATTCACTCAAAACTCACCAAATGACTCCTCCCACCATATTATGATGTTGCCCAAGTTTTGGGCTCGATCCGAAATCAATAGGTGTTCCAAATTGGACAATTCAAGTTCAACGGCAGTTCGTTCCTAATTGGAGTGGTTGGTGTATTCCATACGTCTAGCGATTGGAATTCACTCAAAACTCACCAAATGACTCCTCCCACCATATTATGATGTTGCCCAAGTTTTGGGCTCGATCCGAAATCTATAGATGTTCCAAATTGGACAATTCAAGTTCAACGGCCGATCGTTCCTAATTGGAGTGGTTGGTGTCTTCCATACTTCTAGCGATTGGATTTCACTCGAAACTCACCAAATGACTCCTCAAACCATATTATGATGTTGCCCAAGTTTTAGGCTCGATCCGAAACCAATAGGTGTTCCAAATTGGACAATTCAAGTTCAACGGTAGTTCCTTCGTAATTGGAGTGGTTGGTGTATTCTATACTTCTACCGATTGGATTTCACTCAAAACTCACCAAATGACTCTTCCCACCATATTATGTTGTTGCCCAAGTTTTGGGCTCGATCCGAAATCAATAGGTGTGAGAAATTGGACAATTCAAGTTCAACGGCAATTCGTTCCTAATTGGAGTGGTTGGTGTATTCCATACTTCTAGCGATTGGATTTCACTCAAAACTCACCAAATGACTCCTCCCACCGTATTATGATGTTGCCCATGTTTTGGGCTCAATCCGAAATCAATAGGTGTGAGAAATTGGAAAATTCAAGTTCGACGGCAGTTCGTTCCTAATTGGAGTGGTTGGTGTATTCCATACTTCTTGCGATTGGATTTCACTCAAAACTCACCAAATGACACCTCAAACCGTATTATGATGTTGCCCAAGTTTTGGGCTCAATCCGAAATCAATAGGTGTTCCAAATTGGACAATTCAAGTTCAACGGCAGTTCGTTCCTAATTGGAGTGGTTGGTGTATTCCATACTTCTAGTGATTGGATTTTACTCAAAATTCACCAAATGACTCTTCCCACCATATTATGTTGTTGCCCAAGTTTTGGGCTCGATCCGAAATCAATAGGTGTGAGAAATTGGAAAATTCAAGTTCGACGGCAGTTCGTTCCTAATTGGAGTGGTTGGTGTATTCCATACTTCTTGCGATTGGATTTCACTCAAAACTCACCAAATGACTCCTCCCACCATATTATGATGTTGCCCATGTTTTGGGCTCAATCCGAAATCAATAGGTGTGAGAAATTGGTCAATTCAATTTCAACGACAGTTCGTTCCTAATTGCAGTGGTTGGTGTATTCCATACGTCTAGCGATTGGATTTTGATCGGTTCATAATTGTATATCATTTTGTACCCTTCTAGCTTATGATTTGGTTATGTTTTTGAGTTAAACTTGTGCTTTTAATCCTTTTTGTATTTATCTTTCAGTTAATTGACATTTAGGTAACAATGATGACTTTGGATAGGAAATGATGCAATCCATGCATGTTAAGGCTTGATTTGGGTGAATGGAAGAAGGGCTTAAAGACAAACACATTTTGGCTACAACTCCTTTCCAGCCCAATTTCGTAGGTGAGCTTCTTGGCCTTGGATCAGCATGCTATGGGGCTTGGATGAGGTGAAGATCTTCATGAAACTTGTTCCAATGGGTGTCTAGTACAACATATCCAAATTTCAGCCCGATTGGACATTTGTGGAGTGCTCAGTGTTAAGCTCATAATTTCATACATATACATGCCCAATTTACTTACTTCTTTTGCTTAGTTCCTATAATTCTAAGTTATTTCCCTCCCTTTGTGTGTTTTGTAGGCCAATAGAGCAAGAGAGCATAATTCATGCAATTCAAGCATGTTAAGGCCTAATTTGGATGAATGGAAGAATAGCTTAAAAGACAAACTCATTTTGGCTACAGCCCCCTGCCAGTCCAGTTCCGTAGGTCATATTGCAAGCTTTGTTTCAGCAACCTACACAGCTCGGATGAGGCAGCATTCTTCATGCAAGTTGTTCCAATGGGTGTGTACTATAACATATCCAAAATTCAGCCCCATTGGATAAATATAGAGTCTGTTACCTAGCAAACACAGAGCCATGCTCAGGATGGATTTTATCAGCGCGCAAAATGAGTTAGCAATTTGTTTTGGCCTTAACTTCCTCCTCCGACCTTGGATTGGCCCAAATGACATATGGCTGGAAAGAAGACATTCTGAACTTCAATTTCGAGTGCTTAAAGTCCTAATTTGATTAAGAGAAGCCCAAGTTGTAAGCCCTTGAAGTTGCTGGTTATGCTGACCTCAGCATGTGCTGGTTGGATGCTTGGTCATGGTGAGCTAGGTATGAGCTATCATTTCTGGTTGGAAGCTTGGTCATGGTGACATGAAGATGAGCTAGGGCTGCTGGTGGGATCTATTGGTGAAGTGCATCAACCAATTCAGATTTTATAATGCAAGTGTTGTATGCATTAGTGAAGTGCATCAACCAATTCATCTTTTATAATGCAAGTGTTGTATGCATTAGCCATATTGAATTCAGATTTGTCACTCCCCTCTCCCTATAAATACCACATCCATTCCACATTCAAGACACAACAAATCCTGAGATTCACAACCCCCACAATTCACTCCAACCATCCTCAAACACTCTCAAAATCCCAAACACTCCAACAATCACCAAAACAACTCCAGCAAACCTCTCTTCCATTTCCCTACGAATTTCATCTTCCTTAGCCATCACCACTCACTCAAACTCATCCCAAATCACCTCCATATCCTTCATACATCTTTCTAGAAGTGGGGAAGCTCTTGGAGAAGCATTAGAAGTGGAGAAGCACTTGGAGAAGCCTTGGACACCACAAGAACTTCAGAAAAAGGGTTTTTCTACTCTTATTGTATTCATTATGTTTTCTCATTTCTGTTCAAGTCTCTTTTCCATTATGAGTAGCTAAATCCATAACTAGGGCTTCGATGTAACCTAACATGAATATTCTGGGTTTATAAGTTTGGAGTTTCAAGTTTGATTCATGATTCATGTTCTTATTCATTATGCTTATAAGTTAACATGCTTGTTTGAATGATTGATCACCATTAGAACTTGTTTGTTAACTATCTTGGTTTGAATTAAGAGTATACACCATGCTTTAATTCGAATTGAACTATGAATAGGAAGAGTATGTATGGACATTCGACAACAGGGATTAGATACATACTTGGTTGTTTAAAATGTTCTTCTATGCTTAATGGGTTCCTAATGCTTAATTTTAGGTTAGACAACAAATGATCAAATTAGGGAATTAGGAACACAAGGTTAGGACCAAACACCATGGCCTAATCATACTTTAGCTAGAATCAATCTTTGAATCTGAATTAGACTTGTTACTTGAATCTTTATAACCCAGAATTGAATTGTTATGGTGATTCGAATGCCCTAGTCTCAAAATCTGTTTTCCAACTCTTAAAACCACTCTTTGTTACATTTGTTTACTTGTTTTTGTTTGCAATTTCATTTTGCTTCTTTTGTTCAACAATCACAACCACTCTTGTTTTAAATTCTGTTTTAGACATAACCTCCTACTTTCTTGAATTTGGTAATCTAAGTACATAACTAGTTTTAACTTCTCAGTCTTCGTGGGTACGACCTCGTACTTGTCTTGCTATACTACTAATTGCCCCGTACAATTGCGAGTTAACATAATATTAACAACACTCAGCCCGCCCAACACTCAACCTTGCTCAGCAGGATTTGCAGCTGCCAGCTTGGAGCCTTGTCTCCTCCTTTTAGCCATGTGCCTCACCCTAGCTATAACTGACTTTGCACCCAACATAATGAGTGAAGTTGGGAGGCATTCCAGCTATGAAAATCTAAAGGAGCAAGTTGGTACATGCTGGAGCTATTATAGAGAAAGCATGTGCATGCATGTGAAGCAAAGAGAAAGGAGAGAGATGAAGAATGAGGAATGATGAGAGGCATTTTGCTTCAGCCTTTGAACATGGGAATTGAATTGGCAGATCACTTTGGAGCTGGAGATCAGCTTTTGAGCTACTAAAGAGAAGCATGTGCATGCATGTGAAGCAAAAGAAAGAAAAGAAATGAAATGAAGTCAATTCCAGTCCCTGTTTCGGCAGCCAACTTTCAGTGGCCAAAACGTACACTTCTACTGCTCCGATGGGAATACGTTCTTCATAGAAGTTGTTCCAATGGGTGTCTAGTATAACATATCCAAATTTCAACCCCATTGGATACGTTTTGAAACCTGTGGCCTTCCTACACCAAGTCTGGTTCAGAAAACTCATTTTTTCAGCAACCAAAAGGCAATCACATGGGTTGGCAGCAAAAGAAGACCACATGGGTTGGCAGCAAAAGCAGCCACAGCTGATCACCTTTGAACCCATGTGAAGAAAGCTTGAGGTGCAGCAAATGATGAAGGATGGTGTGGGAATTCATCATGATGTTCCTCCCTCTTAGCCCTATAAATAGAGAAGCCTTCAAGCTTCAAAACATACCCCAAGGGGGGGAGCTCTCAAACACTTCTCTAGAGCTCCCTTCCCTTCTCTCCATCAAATTCTCTTAGTTTCCTTTCAAGTTGTCAATTGTTGTAACAAAATGAGTTTACTAAATTTTCCTTCAAGTTTTCTTAGTTCTACTTTACTTTTATTTGTAATGTACATTCTTTCTTAAGTATTCAAGTTTAATTAGTTTCCAAGTTTCAATTATGGTTTTTGTTCTTATTCATTATGCTTATAAGTTAATATGCTAGTTTGAATGATTGATCACCATTTAGGCTTGCATGTTAGCTATCTTGGTTTGAATTAAGAGTAGACACCATGCTTTAATTCGAATTGAACTATGAATAGGAAGAGTATGTATGGACATTCGACAACAGGGATTAGATACATGCTTGGTTGTTTAAATTGTTCTTCTATGCTTAATGGGTTCCTAATGCTTAGTTTTAGGTTAGACAACAAATGATCAAATTAGGGAATTAGGAACACAAGGTTATGACCAAACACCATGGCTTAATCATACTTTAGCTAGAATCAATCCATTAATCTAAATTGAACTTGGGAACTTATCTACTTGAGTTATTTTCTTTTCTTTCTTTCTTGTTTTATTTATTTTCTTTCTTGTTCTTCTGTTTTGTGTAGGAAAACTGAATTGGATTATTCAATCACCAATCCCTGTGGAATCGACCCCGCATTTACATATGTTATACTACCGAACGGCTCGTGCACTTGCGAGTATCACAAGTTGAAGATGCAGCTGAATCCATTTTGGTGCAGCTGAATCGAAGCAACAGATTTCACTCAAAACTCACCAAATGACTCCTCCCACCATATTATGATGTTGCCCAAGTTTTGGGCTTGATCCGACATCAATAGGTGTTCCAAATTGGACAATTCAAGTTCAACGGCAGTTCGTTCCTAATTGGAGTGGTTGGTGTATTCCATACTTCTAGCGATTGGATTTCAGTCAAAACTCTCCAAATGACTCTTCCCACCATATTATGATGTTGCCCATGTTTGGGGCTCGATCCGAAATCAATAGGTGTGAGAAATTGGACAATTCAAGTTCAACGGCAGTTCGTTCCTAATTGGAGTGGTTGGTGTATTCCATACTTCTAGCGATTGGATTTCACTCAAAACTCACGAAATGACTCCTCCCACTATATTATGATGTTGCCCATGTTTTGGGCTCGATCCGAAATCAATAGGTGTGAGAAATTGGTCAATTCAATTTCAACGACAGTTCGTTCCTAATTGGAGTGGTTGGTGTATTCCATACGTCTAGCGATTGGATTTCACTCAAAACTCACTAAATGACTCCTCCCACCATATTATGATGTTGCCCAAGTTTTGGGCTCGATCCGAAATCAATAGGTGTTCCCAATTGGACAATTCAAGTTCAACGGCAGTTCGTTCCTAATTGGAGTGGTTGGTGTATTCCATACTTCTAGCGATTTGATTTCACTCAAAACTCACCAAATGACTCCTCCCACCATATTATGTTGTTGCCCAAGTTTTGGGCTCGATCCGAAATCAATAGGTGTTCCAAATTGGACAATTCAAGTTCAACGGCAGTTCGTTCCTAACTGGAGTGGTTGGTGTATTCCATACTTCTAGCGATTGGATTTCACTCAAAACTCACGAAATGACTCCTCCCACTATATTATGATGTTGCCCATGTTTTGGGCTCGATCCGAAATCAATAGGTGTGAGAAATTGGTCAATTAATTTTCAACGACAGTTCTTTCCTAATTGGAATGATTGGTGTATTCCATACTTCTAGCGATTGGATTTCCCTCAAAACTCACCAAATGACTCCTCCCACTATATTATGATGTTGCCCATGTTTTGGGCTCGATCCGAAATCAATAGGTGTGAGAAATTGGTCAATTAATTTTCAACGACAGTTCTTTCCTAATTGGAATGATTGGTGTATTCCATACTTCTAGCGATTGGATTTCCCTCAAAACTCACCAAATGACTCCTCCCACTATATTATGATGTTGCCCATGTTTTGGGCTCGATCCGAAATCAATAGGTGTGAGAAATTGGTCAATTCAATTTCAACGACAGTTCGTTCCTAATTGGAGTGGTTGGTGTATTCCATACGTCTAGCGATTGGATTTCACTCAAAACTCACTAAATGACTCCTCCCACCATATTATGATGTTGCCCAAGTTTTGGGCTCGATCCGAAATCAATAGGTGTTCCCAATTGGACAATTCAAGTTCAACGGCAGTTCGTTCCTAATTGGAGTGGTTGGTGTATTCCATACTTCTAGCGATTTGATTTCACTCAAAACTCACCAAATGACTCCTCCCACCATATTATGTTGTTGCCCAAGTTTTGGGCTCGATCCGAAATCAATAGGTGTTCCAAATTGGACAATTCAAGTTCAACGGCAGTTCGTTCCTAACTGGAGTGGTTGGTGTATTCCATACTTCTAGCGATTGGATTTCACTCAAAACTCACCCATTGACTCCTCCCACCATATTATGAAGTTGCCCAAGTTTTGGGCTCGATCCGAAATGAATAGGTGTGAGATATTGGACAATTCAAGTTCAACGGCAGTTCGTTCCTAATTGGAGTGGTTGGTGTATTCCATACTTCTAGCGATTGGATTTCAGTCAAAACTCTCCAAATGACTCTTCCCACCATATTATGATGTTGCCCATGTTTGGGGCTCGATCCGAAATCAATAGGTGTGAGAAATTGGACAATTCAAGTTCAACGGCAGTTCGTTCCTAATTGGAGTGGTTGGTGTATTCCATACTTCTAGCGATTGGATTTCACTCAAAACTCACGAAATGACTCCTCCCACCATATTATGATGTTGCCCAAGTTTGGGGCTCGATCCGAAATCAATAGATGTGAGAAATTGGACAATTCATATTCAACGGCAGTTCGTTCCTAATTGGAGTGGTTGGTGTATTCCATACTCCTAGCGATTGGATTTCACTCAAAACTCACCAAATGACTTGTCCCACCATATTATGATGTTGCCCAAGTTTTGGGCGCAATCCGTAATCAATAGGTGTTCCAAATTGGACAATTCAAGTTCAATGGCAGTTCGTTCCAAATTGGAGTGGTTGGTGTATTCCATACCTCTAGTGATTGGATTTCACTCAAAGCTCACCAAATGACTCCTCCCACCATATTTTGTTGTTGCCCAAGTTTTGGGCTCGATCCGAAATCAATAGGTGTGAGAAATTGGACAATTCAAGTTCAACGGTCGTTCGTTCCTAATTGGAGTAGTTGGTGTATTCCATACTTCTAGCGATTGGATTTCTCTCAAAACTCACCAAATGACTCTTCCCACCATATTTTGTTGTTGCCCAAGTTTTGGGCTCGATCCGAAATCAATAGGTGTGAGAAATTGGATAATTCAAGTTCAACGGCAGTTCGTTAGTAATTGGAGTGGTCGGTGTATTCCATACTTCTAGCGATTGGATTTCACTCAAAACTAACCGAACGACTCCTCCCACCATATTATGATGTTGCCCAAGTTTTGGGCTCGATCCGAAATCCATAGGTGTTCCAAATTGGACAATTCAAGTTCAACGGTAGTTCGTTCCTAATTGGAGTAGTTGGTGTATTCCACACTTCTAGCGATTGGATTTCACTCAAAACTCTCGAAATGACTCCTCCCACCATATTATGTTGTTGCCCAAGTTTGGGGCTCGATCCGAAATCAATAGGTCTGAGAAATTGGACAATTCAAGTTCAACGGCAGTTCGTTCCTAATTGGAGTGGTTGGTGTATTCCATACTTCTAGCGATTGGATTTCACTCAAAACTCACCAAATGACTCCTCCCACCATATTATGATGTTTCCCAAGTTTGGGGTTCGATCCGAAATCAATAGGTGTGAGAAATTGGACAATTCAAGTTCAACGGCAGTTCGTTCCTAATTGGAGTGGTTGGTGTATTCCATACTTCTAGCGATTGGATTTCTCTCAAAACTCACCAAATGACTCCTCCCACCATATTTTGTTGTTGCCCAAGTTTTGGGCTCGATCCGAAATCAATAGGTGTTCCAAATTGGACAATTCAAGTTCAACGGTAGTTCGTTCCTAATTGGAGTAGTTGGTGTATTCCACACTTCTAGCGATTGGATTTCACTCAAAACTCACCAAATGACTCTTCCCACCATATTATGATGGTGCCCAAGTTTGGGACTCGATCCGAAATCAATACGTGTGAGAAATTGGACAATTCAAGTTCAACGGCAGTTCGTTAGTAATTGGAGTGGTCGGTGTATTCCATACTTCTAGCGATTGGATTTCACTCAAAACTAACCGAACGAATCCTCCCACCATATTATGATGTTGCCCAGGTTTTGAGCTCGATCCGAAATCAATAGGTGTTCCGAATTGGACAATTCAAGTTCAACGGCAGTTCGTTCCTAATTGGAGTGGTTGGTGTATTCCATACTTCTAGCGATTGGATTTCACTCAAAACTCACCAAACGACTCCTCCCACCATATTATGATGTTGCCCCAGTATTGGGCTCGATCCGAAATCAATTGGGGTGAGAAATTGGACAATTCAAGTTCAACGGCAGTTCGTTCCTAATTGGAGTGGTTGGTGTATTTCATACTTCTAGCGATTGGATTTTACTCAAAACTCACCAAATGACTTCTCCCACCATATTATGATGTTGCCCAAGTTTTGGGCTCAATCCGAAATCAATAGGTGTTCCAAATTGGACAATTCAAGTTCAACGGCAGTTTGTTCCTAATTGGAGTGGTTGGTGTATTCCAAACTTTTAAAGATTGGATTTCACTCAAAACTCACCAAATGAATCCTCCCACCATATTATGATGTTGCCCCAGTTTTGGGCTCGATCCGAAATCTATTGGTGTTCCAAATTGGACAATTCAAGTTCAACGGCAGTTCGTTCCTAATTGGAGTGGTTGGTGTATTCCATACTTCTAGCGATTGGATTTCACTCGAAACTCACCAAATGACTCCTCAAACCATATTATGATGTTGCCCAAGTTTTGGGCTCGATCCGAAATCAATAGGTGTTCCAAATTGGACAATTCAAGTTCAACGGCAGTTCGTTCCTAATTTTAGTGGTTGGTGTATTCTATACTTCTACCGATTGGATTTCACTTAAAACTCACCAAATGACTCTTCCCACCATATTATGTTGTTGCCCAAGTTTTGGGCTCGATCCGAAATCAATAGGTGTGAGAAACTGGACAATTCAAGTTCAACGACAGTTCGTTCCTAATTGGAGTGGTTGGTGTATTCCAAACTTCTAGCGATTGTATTTCACTCAAAACTCACCAAATGACTCCTCCCACCATATTATGATGTTGCCCAAGTATTGGGCTCGATCCGAAATCAATAGGTGTGAGAAATTGGTCAATTCAATTTCAACGACAGTTCGTTCCTAATTGGAGTGGTTGGTGTATTCCATACGTCTAGCCATTGGATTTCACTCAAAACTCACTAAATGACTCCTCCCACCATATTATGATGTTGCCCAAGTTTTGGGCTCGATCCGACATCAATAGGTGTTCCAAATTGGACAATTCAAGTTCAACGGCAGTTCGTTCCTAATTGGAGTGGTTGGTGTATTCCAAACTTCTAGCGATTGGATTTCACTCAAAACTCACCAAATGACTCCTCCCACCATATTATGATGTTGCCCAAGTATTGGGCTCGATCCGAAATCAATAGGTGTGAGAAATTGGTCAATTCAATTTCAACGACAGTTCGTTCCTAATTGGAGTGGTTGGTGTATTCCATACGTCTAGCGATTGGATTTCACTCAAAACTCACTAAATGACTCCTCCCACCATATTATGATGTTGCCCAAGTTTTGGGCTCGATCCGAAATCAATAGTTGTAAGAAATTGGACAATTCAAGTTCAAAGGAAGTTCGTTCCAAATTGGAGGGTTTGGGGTAATTCATAGTTCTAGCGATTGGATTTCACTCAAAAAACACCAAATATCTCCTCCCACCATATTATGATGTTGCCCGAGTTTTGGGCTCGATCCGAAATCAATAGGTGTAAGAAATTGGACAATCCAAGTTCAACGGCAGTTTGTTCCTAATTTGAGTGGTTGGTTTACTCCATACTTCTAGAGATTGGATTTCACTCAAAACATACCAAATGACTCCTCCCACCATATTATGATGTTGCCCAAGTTTTGGGCTCGATTCGAAATCAATAGGTGTTCCAAATTGGACAATTCAAGTTCAACGGCAGTTCGTTCCTAATTCGAGTGGTTGGTGTATTCCATACTTCTAGCGATTGGATTTCACTGAAAACTCACCAAATGACTTCTCCCACCATATTATGATGTTGCCCAAGTTTGGGGCTCGATCCGAAATTAATAGGTGTTCCAAATTGGACAATTCAAGTTCAACGGCAGTTCGTTCCTAATTGGAGTGGTTGGTGTATTCCATACTTCTAGCGATTGGATTTTACTCAAAACTCACCAAATGACTCCTCCCACCCTATTATCACGTTGCCCAAGTTTTGGGCTCGATTCGAAATGAATAGGTGACAGAAATTGGACAATTCAAGTTCAACGGCAGTTCGTTCCTAATTGGAATGGTTGGTGTATTCCATACTTCTAGCGATTCGATTTCACTCAAAACTCACCAAATGACTCCTCCCACCATATTTTGTTGTTGCCCAAGTTTTGGGCTCGATCCGAAATCAATAGGTGTGAGAAATTGGACAATTCAAGTTCAACGGCAGTTCGTCCCTAATTGGAGTGGTTGGTGTATTCTGTACTTCTAGCTAGGAGTGGTTGGTGTATTCTGTACTTCTAGCGATTGGATATCACTAAAAAATCACCAAATGACTTCTCCCACCACATTATGATGTTGCCCAATCTTTGGCCTCGATCCGAAATCAATACGTGACAGAAATTCGACAATTCAAGTTCAACGACAGTTCGTTCCTAATTGGAGTTGTTGGTGTATTCCATACTTCTAGCGATTGGATTTCATTCAAAACTCCCCAAATGACTCCTCCCACCATATTATGATGTTGCCCAAGTTTTGGGCTCGATCCGAAATCAATAGGTGTGAGAAATTGGACAATTCAAATTCAACGGCAGTTCGTTCCTAATTGGAGTGGTTGGCGTATTCCGTACTTCTAGCGACTGGATTTCACTCAAAACTCACCAAATGACTCCTCCCACCATATTATGATGTTGCCCAAGTTTTGGGCTCGATCCGAAATCAATAGGTGTGAGAAATTGGACAATTCAAATTCAACAGCAGTTCCTTCCTAATTGGAGTGGTTGGTGTATTCCATATTTCTAGCGATTGGATTTCACTCAAAACTCACCAAATGACTCCTTGCACCATATTATCATGTTTCCCAAGTTTTGGGCTCGATCGGGAATCAATAGGTGTGAGAAATTGGACAATTCAAGTTCAACGGCAGTTCGTTCCTAATTGGAGTGGTTGGTGTATTCCATACTTCTAGCGATTGGATTTCACTCAAAACTCACCAAATGACTCCTCCCACCATATTATGATGTTGCCCAAGTTTTGGGCTCGATCCGAAATCAATAAGTGTGAGAAATTGGACAATTCAAATTCAACGGCAGTTCGTTCCTAATTGGAGTGGTTGGTGTATTCCATACTTCTAGCGACTGGATTTCACTCAAAACTCACCAAATGACTCCTCCCACCATACTATGATGTTGCCCAAGTTTGGGGCTCGATCCGAAATCCATAGGCGTGAGAAATTGGACAATTCAAGTTCAACGGCAGTTCGTTCCTAATTGGAGTGGTTGGTGTATTCCATACTTCTAGCGATTGAATTTCACTCAAAAATCACCAAATGACTCCTCCCACCAGATTATGATGTTGCCCAAGTTTTGGGCTCAATCCGTAACCAATAGGTGAAATAAATTGAACAATTCAAGTTCAACGGCAGTTCGTTCCTAATTGGAGTGGTTGGTGTATTCCATACTTCTGGCGATTGGATTTCACTCAAAACTCACCAAATCACTCCTGACACCATATTATGATGTTGCCCAAGTTTGGGGCTCGATCCGAAATCAATAGGTGTGAGAAATTGGACAATTCAAGTTCAACGGCAGTTCGTTCCTTATTGGAGTGGTTGGTGTATTCGGTGCTTCTAGCGATTGGATTTCACTCAAAACTCCCCAAATGACTCCTCCCAACATATTATGATGTTGCCCAAGTTTTGGGCTTGAACCGATATCAATAGGTGTGAGAAATTGGACAATTCAAGTTCAACGGCAGTTCGTTCCAAATTGGAGTGGTTGGTTATTCCATACTTCTAGCGATTGGATTTCACTCAAAAGTCACAAAATGACTCCTCCCACGATGTTATGATGTTGCCCAAGTTTTGGGCTCGATCCAAAATCAATAGTTGTGAGAAATTGGACAATTCAAGTTCAACGGCAGTTCGTTCCTAATTGGAGTGGTTGGTGTATTCCATACCTCTAGCGATTGGATTTCTCTCAAAACTCACCAAATGACTCCTCCCACCATATTCTGATGTTGCCCAAGTTTGGGGCTCGATCCGAAATCAATAGGTGTGAGAAATTGGACAATTCAAGTTCAACGGTAGTTCGTTCCTAATTGGAGTGGTTGGTGTATTCCATACTTCTAGCGATTGGATTTGACGCAAAAGTCCCCAAATGACTCCTCCCACCATATTATGATGTTGCCAAAGTTTGGGGCTCGATCCGATATCAATAGGTGTGAGAAATTGGACAATTCAAGTTCAACGGCAGTTCGTTCCTAATTGGAGTGGTTGGTGTATTCCATACTTTTAGCGATTGGATTTCACTCAAAACTCACAAAATGACTCCTCCCACGATATTATGATGTTGCCCAAGTTTTGGGCCCGGTCCAAAATCAATAGTTGTGAGAAATTGGACAATTCAAGTTCAACGGCAGTTCGTTCCTAATTGGAGTGGTTGGTGTATTCCATACTTATAGCGATTGGATTTCAGTCAAAACTCACCAAATGACTCCGCCCACCATATTATGATGTTGCCCAAGTTTGGGGCTCCATCCGAAATCAATAGGTGTGAGAAATTGGACAATTCAAGTTCAACGACAGTTCGTTCCTAATTGGAGTGGTTGGTGTATTCCATAGCTCTAGCGATTGGATTTCACTCAAAACTCACTAAATGACTCCTCCCACCATATTATAATGTTGCCCAAGTGTGGGGCTCGATCCGAAATCAATAGGTGTGAGAAATTGGATAATTCAAGTTCAACGGCAGTTCGTTCCTAATTGGAGTGGTTGGTGTATTCCATACTTCTAGCGATTGGATTTCACTCAAAACTCACCAAATGACTCCTCCCACCATATTATGATGTTGCCCAAGTTTTGGGCTCGATATGATATCAATAGGTGAAAGAAATTGGACAATTCAAGTTCAACGGCAGTTCGTTCCTAATTGGAGTGGTTGGTGTATTCCATATTTCTAGCGATTGGATTTCACTCAAAACTCACCAAATGACTCCTTGCACCATATTATCATGTTTCCCAAGTTTTGGGCTCGATCGGGAATCAATAGGTGTGAGAAATTGGACAATTCAAGTTCAACGGCAGTTCGTTCCTAATTGGAGTGGTTGGTGTATTCCATACTTCTAGCGATTGGATTTCACTCAAAGCTCACCAAATTACTCCTCAAACCATATTACCGTGTTGCCCAAGTTTTGGGCTCGATCCGAAATCAATTGGTGTGAGAAATTGGACAATACAAGTTCAACGACAGTTCGTTCCTAATTTGAGTGGTTGGTGTATTCCATAATTCTAGCGATTGGATTTCACTCAAAACTCACAAAATGACTCCTCCCAGCATATTATGATTGATCGGTTCATAATTGTATATCATTTTGTACCCTTCTAGCTTATGATTTGGTTATGTTGTTGAATTAAACTTGTGCTTTTAATCCATTTTCTGTTTTGATAAGTCCATAATTTCATACACTTGCTTGCCTTCTTTACTTAGTGATTTTGCTTAGTTTCTCTTTATTTTGAGTCACTTACCTCTGTTTGTGTGTTTTGTAGGTTAAGATAGCAAGAGATTACATTTGATGCAATCCATGCATGTTAAGGGCTGATTGGCAAAGAGCAAGAGCTTAAATACAAAACCAATGTTGGGCCACACTCCTTGTCAGTCCAATTTCGTAAGTCACCTTGCAGGTCTCATTTCAGCAATCTGCACAACTCGGATGAGAAGACATTCTTCATAGAAGTTGTTCAATTGGGTGTCTAGTATAACATATCCAAAGGTCAGCCCAATTGAACATATGTGGATTCCTTAGCCCGTCCAACACTGAACCATGCTCAGGAGGATTTGCAGCTGCCAGCTTTGAGCCTTGTCTCCTCCTTTAAGCCATGTGCCTCACCCATGCTGCAACTGACTTTGGATCCAACATAATGAGTGAAGTGGGGAGACATTCCAGCTATGAAATTCTAAAGGAGCAAGTTGGTACATGTTAAGCTCATAATTTCATACATATACATGCCCAAATTTACTTACTTCTTTTGCTTAGTTTCCTAGATTTCTATGTTATTTGCCTCTCTTTGTGTGTTTTGTAGGCAAAAAGAGCAAGAGAGCATAATTCATGCAATTCAAGCATGTTAAGGCCTAATTTGGATGAATCGATGAAGAGCTTAAAGACAAAATCATTTTGGCTACAGCCCCCTGCCAGTCCAGTTTCGTAGGTCATATTGCAAGCTTTGTTTCAGCAACCTACATAGCTCGGATGAGGCCGTATTCTTCATGAAAGTTGTTCCAATGGGTGTGTACTATAACATATCCAACATTCATCCCCATTGGATAAATATGGAGTCTGTTACCTAGCAAACACAGAGCCATGTTTTGGCCTTAACTTCTTCATCCGAGCTTGGATTGGGCCAATACTTGTGTGGTTGGATCAGACACATTCTGAACTTCAATTTGGAGTGCTTAAAGTCGTCATTTGCTTAAGAGAAGCCCAATTTGTAAGCCCTTGAAGTTGCTGGTCATGCTGACCTCAGGATGAGCTATTGTTTCTGGTTGGAAGCTTGGTCATGGTGACATGAAGATGAGCTAGGGCTGCTGGTGGGATTTATTGGTGAAGTGCATCAACCAATTCTGATTTTCTAATACAAGTGCATCAACCAATTCAAATTTTCTAATACAAGTGCATCAACCAATTCAAGATTTTATAATACAAGTGTTGTATGCATTAGCCATATTGAATTCATATTTTCACTTCCCCTAGGCCTATAAATAGGGATGTTCTCTAAGCTTGTAAACACACCCCAAGGGGGGGAGCTCTCAAACACTTCTCTAGAGCTCCCTTCCCTTCTCTCCCTCAAATTCTCTTAATTTTGCTTTCTAGTTCTCAATTCTAGCTTTCCTTTTGCTTCTTAGTTGTAATTTATTTTTCTTTGTTATGTAAATTCTTTTCTTAAGTTTTCAAGTTGAATTAGTTTCCAAGTTTCAATTATGGTTTTTGTTCTTATTCATTATGCTTATAAGTTAATATGCTAGTTTGAATGATTGATCACCATTTAGGCTTGCATGTTAGCTATCTTGGTTTGAATTAAGAGTATACACCATGCTTTAATTCGAATTGAACTATGAATAGGAAGAGTATGTATGGACATTCGACAACAGGGATTAGATACATACTTGGTTGTTTAAAATGTTCTTCTATGCTTAATGGGTTCCTAATGCTTAATTTTAGGTTAGACAACAAATGATCAAATTAGGGAATTAGGAACACAAGGTTATGACCACACACCATGGCTTAATCATACTTTAGCTAGAATCAATCCATTAATCTAAATTGAACTTGGGAACTTATTTGCTTGAGTTACTTATTTCTTTCTTCCTTGTTTTATGTTCTTTGTTTTTGTTTCTATTTTGTGTAGGGAAACTAAATTGGATCATTCAATCACCAATCCCTGTGGAATCGACCTCGCACTTACATATGCTATACTACCAACGGTTTGTGCACTTGCGAGTATCACAAGTTGAGGATGCAGCTTAATCCATTTTGGTGCAGCTGAAATCTACACAACAGTACATGCTGGAGTTATTATAGAGAAAGCATGTGCATGCATGTGAAGCAAAGAGAAAGGAGAGAGAGAAGAATGAGGAATGATGAGAGGCATTTTGCTTCAGCCTTTGAACATGGGAATTGAATTGGCAGATCACTTTGGAGCTGGAGATCAGGTTTTAATTGAAAGAGAAATCATGTGCATGCATGTGAAGCAAAAAGAAAGCAAAGAAATGAAATGAAGTCAATTCCAGTCTCTGTTCGGCAGCCAACTTGCAAGGCCCAAAACGCACACTTCTACTACTCCGATGGGAATACTTTCTTCATAGAAGTTGTTCCAATGGGTGTCTAGTATAACATATCCAAATTTGAGCCCCATTGGATACGTTTTGAAACCTCTGGCCTTCCTACACCAAGCCTGGTTCAGAAAACTCGTTTTTCAGCAACCAAAAGGCAACCACATGGGTTGGCAGCAAAGGCAGCCACAACTGATCACCTTTGAACCCATTTGAAGATGCTTGAGGTGCAGCAGCAAAAGATGAAGGATGGTGTGGGAATCCATCATGATGTTCCTCCCTCTTAGCCCTATAAATAGAGAAGCCTTCAAGCTTCAAAACACACCCCAAGGGGGGGAGCTCTCAAACACTTCTCTAGAGCTCCCTTTCCTTCTCTCCCTCAAATTCTCTTAGTTTCCTTTCAAGTTGTCAATTGTTGTAACAAAATGAGTTTACTAAATTTTCCTTCAAGTTTTCTTAGTTCCACTTTACTTTTATTTGTAATGTACATTCTTTCTTAAGTATTCAAGTTTAATTAGTTTCCAGGTTTCAATTATGGTTTTTGTTCTTATTCATTATGCTTATAAGTTAATATGCTAGTTTGAATGGTTGATCACCATTTAGGCTTGCATGTTAGCTATCTTGGTTTGAATTAAGAGTAGACACCATGCTTTAATTCGAATTGAACTATGAATAGGAAGAGTATGTATGGACATTCGACAACAGGGATTAGATACATGCTTGGTTGTTTAAATTGTTCTTCTATGCTTAATGGGTTCCCAATGCTTAATTTTAGGTTAGACAACAAATGATCAAATTAGGGAATTAGGAACACAAGGTTATGACCAAACACCATGGCTTAATCATACTTTAGCTAGAATCAATCCATTAATCTAAATTGAACTTGGGAACTTATTTGCTTGAGTTATTTCTTTTTTTTCTTGTTTTATTTATTTTCTTTTTCATTTCTGTTTTGTGTAGGGGAAATGAATTGGATCATTCAATCACCAATCCTCGTGGGATCGACCTCGCACTTACATATGCTATATTACCAAACGGCTCGTGCACTTCCGAGTATCACAAGATGAGGATGCAGCTAAATCCATTTTGGTGCAGCTGAATCGACGCAACAATGATGTTGCCCAAGTTTTGGGCTCGTTCCGAAATCAATAGGTGTGAGAAATTGGACAATTCAAGTTCAACGGCAGTGCGTTCCTAATTGGAGTGGTTGATGTATTCCATACTTCTAGCGATTGGATTTCACTCAAAACTCACCAAATGACTCCTCCCACCATATTATGATGTTGCCCAAGTTTTGGGCTCGATCCGAAATCAATAGGTGTGAGAAATTGGACAATTCAAGTTCAACGGCAGTTCGTTCCTAATTGGAGTGGTTGGTGTATTCCATACTTCTAGCGACTGGAAATCACTCAAAACTCACCAAATGACTCCCCCCACCATATTATGATGTTGCCCAAGTTTTGGGCTCGATCCGAAATCAATAGGTGTAAGAAATTGGACAATTCAAGTTCAACGGCAGTTTGTTCCTAATTGGAGTGGTTGGTGTATTCCATATTTCTAGCGATTGGATTTCACTCAAAACTCCCCAAATGACTCCTCCCACCATATTATGATGTTGCACAAGTTTGGGGTTCGATCCGAAATCAATAGGTGTTCCAAATTGGACAATTCAAGTTCAACGGCAGTTCGTTCCTAATTGGAGTGGTTGGTGTATTCCATACTTCTAGCGATTGGATTTCACTCAAAACTCACCAAATGACTCCTCCCACCATATTATGATGTTGCCCAAGTTTTGGGCTCGATCCGAAATCAATAGGTGTAAGAAATTGGACAATTCAAGTTCAACGGCAGTTCGTTCCTAACTGGAGTGGTTGGTGTATTCCATATTTCTGGAGATTGGATTTCTCTCAAAACTCACCAAATGACTCCTCCCACCTTATTATGATGTTGCACAAGTTTGCGGTTCGATCCGAAATTAATAGGTGTTCCAAATTGGACAATTCAAGTTCAAAGGCAGTTCGTTCCTAATTGGAGTGGTTGGGGTATTCCATACTTCTAGCGATTGGATTTCACTCAAAACTCACCAAATGACTCCTCCCACCATATTATCATGTTGCCCAAGTTTTGGGTTCGATCCGAAATCAATAGGTGTGAGAAATTGGACAATTCAAGTTCAACGGCAGTTCGTTCCTAATTGGGGTGGTTGGTGTACTCTGTACTTCTAGCGATTGGATTTCCCTCAAAACTCACCAAATGACTACTCCCACCATGTTATTATGTGGCCCAAGTTTTGGGCTCGATCCGAAATCAATAGGTGTGAGAAATTGGACAATTCAAGTTCAACGGCAGTTCGTTCCTAATTGGAGTGGTTGGTGTATTCCATACTTCTAGCGATTGGATTTCACTCAAAACCCACCAAATGACTCCTCCCACCATATTATGATGTTGCACAAGTTTGGGGTTCGATCCGAAATCAATAGGTGTGAGAAATTGGACAAGTCAAGTTCAACGGCAGTTCGTTCCTAATTGGAGTGGTTGGTGTATTCCATACTTCTAGCGGTTGGATTTCACTCAAAACTCACCAAATGACTCCTCCCACCATGTTATTATTTTGCCCAAGTTTTGGGCTCAATCCGAAATCAATAGGTGTGAGAAATTGGACAATTCAAGTTCAACGGCAGTTCGTTCCTAATTGGAGTGGTTGGTGTATTCCATACTTCTAGCGATTGGATTTCATACAGAAGTCACCAAATGACTCCTCCCACCATATTATGATGTTTCCGAAGTATTGGGCTCGATCCGAAATCAATAGCTGTAAGAAGTTGGACAAATCAAGTTCAATGGCAATTCGTTCCTAATTGGAGTGGTTGGTGTATTCCATACTTCTAGCGATTGGATTTCACTCAAAACTCACCAAATGACTCCTCCCACCATATTATGATGTTGCACAAGTTTGGGGTTCGATCCGAAATCAATAGGTGTGAGAAATTGGACAAGTCAAGTTCAACGGCAGTTAGTTCCTAATTGGAGTGGTTGGTGTATTCCATACTTCTAGCGATTGGATTTCACTCAAAACTCACCAAATGACTCCTCCCACCATATTTTGATGTTGCCCAAGTTTGGGGTTCGATCCGAAATCAACAGGTGTGAGAAATTGGACAATTCAAGTTCAACGGCAGTTTGTTCCCAGTTGGAGTGGTTGGTGTATTCCATACTTCTAGCGATTGGATTTCACTCAAAATTCACTAAATGACTCCTCCCACCATATTATCATGTTGCCCAAGTTTTGGGCTCGATCCGAAATCGATAGGTGTGAGAAATTGGACAATTCAAGTTCAACGGCAGTTCGTTCATAATTGGAGTGGTTGGTGTATTCTATACTTCTAGCGATTGGATTTCCCTCAAAACTCCCCAAATGACTCCTCCCACCATACTATGGCGTTGCCCAAGTTTTGGGCTCGATCCGAAATCAATAGGTGTTCCAAATTGGACAATTCAAGTTCAGCGGCAGTTCGTTCCTAATTGGAGTGGTTGGTGTATGCAATACTTCTAGCGATTGGATTTCACTCAAAACTCACCAAATGACTCCTCCCCCCATATTATGATGTTGCCCAAATTTGGGGCTCGATCCGAAATCAATAGGTGTGAGAAATTGGACAATTCAAGTACAACGGCCGTTCGTTCCTATTTGGAGTGGTTGGTGTATTCTATACTTCTAGTGATTGGATTTCACTCAAAACTCACCAAATGACTCCTCCCACCAAATTATGATGTTGCCCAAGTTTTGGGCTCGATCCGAAATCAATAGGTGTGAGAAATTGGACAATTCAAGTTCAACGGCAGTTCGTTCCTAATTGGAGTGGTTGGTGTATTCCATACTTCTAGCGATTGGATTTCACTAAAAACTCACAAAATGACTCCTCCCACCATATTATGTTGTTGCCCTAGTTTGGGGCTCGATCCGAAACCAATAGGTGTGAGAAATTGGACAATTCAGGTTCAACGGCAGTTCGTTCCTAATTGGAGTGGTTGGTGTATTCCATACGTCTAGCGATTGGATTTCACTCAACACTCACCAAATGACTCCTCCCGCCATATTACGATGTTGCCCAAGTTTGGGGCTCGATCCGAAATCAATAGGTGTGAGAAATTGCACAATTCAAGTTCAACGGCAGTTCGTTCCTAATTGGAGTGGTTGGTGTATTCCATACTTCCAGCGATTGGATATCACTCAAAACTCACCAAATGACTCCTCCCACCATATTATGATGTTGCCCAAGTTTTGGGCTCGATCCGAAATCAATAGGTGTAAGAAATTGGACAATTCAAGTTCAACGGCAGTTCGTTCCTAATTGGAGTGGTTGGTGTATTCCATATTTCCCAGCGATTGGATTTCACTCAAAACTCCCCAAATGACTCCTCCCACCATATTATGATGTTGCACAAGTTTGGGGTTCGATCCGAAATCAATAGGTGTTCCAAATTGGACAATTCAACTTCAACGGCAGTTCGTTCCTAATTGGAGTGGTCGGTGTATTCCATACTTCTAGCGATTGGATTTCACTCAAAACTCACCAAATGACTCCTCCCACCATGTTATGATGTTGCACAAGTTTGGGGTTCGATCCGAAATCAATAGGTGTGAGAAATTGGACAATTCAAGTTCACCGGCAGTTCGTTCATAATTGGAGTGGTTGGTGTATTCCATAATTCTAGCGATTTGATTTCACTCAAAACTCACCAAATGACTCCTCCCACCATATTATGATGTTGCCCAAGTTTTGGGATCGATCCGAAATCAATAGGTGTGAGAAATTGGACAATTCAAGTTCAACGGCAGTTCGTTCCTAATTGGAGTGGTTGGTGTATTCCATACTTCTAGCGATTGGATTTCACCCAAAACTCACCAAATGACTCCTTCCACCATATTATGAGGTTGCCCAAGTTTTGGGCTCGATCCGAAATCAATAGGTGCTCCAAATTGGACAATTCAAGTTCAACGGCAGTTCGTTCCTAATTGGAGTGGTTGTTGTATTCCACACTTCTAGCGATTGGATTTCACTCAAAACTCACCAAATGACTCCTCCCACCATATTTTGATGTTGCCCAAGTTTTGGGCTCGATCCGAAATCAATAGGTGTAATAAATTGGACAATTCAAGTTCAACGGCAGTTCGTTCCTAATTAGAGTGGTAGGTGTATTCCATACTTCTAGCGATTGGATTTCACTCAAAACAAACCAAATGACTCGTCCCACCATATTATGATGTTGCCCAAGTTTTGGGCTCGATCCGAAATCAATAGGTGTGAGAAATTGGACAATTCAAGTTCAACGGCAGTTCGTTCCTAATTGGAGTGGCTGGTGTATTCCATACTTCTAGCGATTGGACTTCACTCAAAACTCACCAAATGACTCCTCCCACCATGTTATGATGTTGCCCAAGTTTTGGGTTCGATCCGAAATCAATAGGTGTGAGAAATTGGACAATTCAAGTTCAACGGTTGTTCGTTCCTAATTGGAGTTGTTGGTGTATGCAATACTTCTAGCGATTGGATTTCACTCAAAACTCACCAAATGACTCCTCCCACCATATTATGATGTTGCCCAAGTTTTGGGCTCGATCCGAAATCAGTAGGTGTGAGAAATTGCACATTTCAAGTTCAACGGCAGTTCGTTCCTAATTGGAGTGGTTGGTGTATTCCATACTTCTAGCGATTGGATTTCACTCAAAACTCACCAAATGACTCCTCCCACCATATTATGATGTTGCCCAAGTTTGGGGCTCGATCCGAAATCAATAGGTGTGAGAAACTGGACAATTCAAGTTCAACGGCAGTTCGTTCCTAATTGGAGTGGTTGGTGTATTCCATACTTCCAGCGATTGGATATCACTCAAAACTCACCAAATAACTCCTCCCACCATATTACGATGTTGCCCAAGTTTTGGGCTCGATCCGAAATCAATTGGTGTGAGAAATTGGACACTTCAAGTTCAACGGCAGTTCGTTCCTAATTGGGGTGGTTGGTGTATTCCATACTTCTAGCGATTGGATTTTATTCGAAACTCATCTAATGACTCCTCCCACCATATTATGATGTTGCCCAAGTTTGGGGCTCGATCCAAAATCAACAGGTCCGAGAAATTGGACACTTCAAGTTCAACGGCAGTTCGTTCCTAATTGGAGTGGTTGGTGTATTCCATACTTCTAGCGATTGGATTTCCCCCAAAACTCACCAAATGACCCCTCCCACCATATTATCATGTTGCCCAAGTTTTGGGATCGATCCGAAATCAATACGTGTGAGAAATTGGACAATTCAAGTTCAACGGCAGTTCGTTCCTAATCGGAGTGGTTGGTGTATTCCATACTTCTAGCGATTGGATTTCACTCAAAACTCTCCAAATGACTCCTCCCACCATATTGTTATGTTGCCCAAGTTTGGGGCTCGATCCGAAATCATTAGGTGTGAGAAATTGGACAATTCAAGTTGAACGGCAGATCGTTCCTAATTGGAGTGGTTGGTGTATTCCATACTTCAAGCGATTGGATTTCACTCAAAACTCCCCAAATGACTCCTCCCACCATATTATGAAGTTGCCCAAGCTTTGGGCCCGATCCGAAATCAATAGGTGTGAGATATTGGACAATTTAAGTTCAACGGCAGTTTTTTCCAAATTGGACTGGTTGGTGTATTCCGTACTTCTAGCGATTGGATTTCACTCAAAACTCACAAAATGATCCCTCTCCCCATATTATAATGTTGCCCAAGTTTTGGGCTCGATCCGAAATCAATAGGTGTGAGAAATTGGACAATTCAAGTTCAACGACAGTTCGTTCCAAATTGGGGTGGTTGGTGCATTCCATACTTCTAGCGATTGGATTTCACTCAAAACTCACCAAATGACTCCTCCCACCATATTATGATGTGGCCCAAGTTTTGGGCTCGATCCGATATCAATAGGTGTGAGAAATTGGACAATTCAAGTTCAACGGTACTTCGTTCCTAATTGGAGTGGTTGGTGTATTCCATACTTCTAGCAATTGGATTTCACTCAAAACTCACAAAATGACCCCTCCCACCATATTATGATGTTGCCCAAGTTTTTGGCTCGATCCGAAATCAATAGGTGTGAGAAATTGGACAATTCAAGTTCAACGACTGTTCGTTCCTAATTGGTGTGGTTGGTGTATTCCATACTTCTAGCGATTGGATTTCACTCAAAACTCACCAAATGACTCCTCCCACCATATTATGAAGTTGCCCAAGTTTTGGGCCCGATCCGAAATCAATAGGTGTGAGAAATTGGACAATTCAAGTTCAACGGCAGTTCGTTCCTAATTGGAATGGTTGGAGCATTCCACACTTCTAGCGACTGGATTTCACTCAAAACTCACCAAATGACTACTCCCACCATATTATGCTGTTGCCCAAGTTTTGGGCACGATCCGAAATCAATAGGTGAAAGAAATTGGACAATTCAAGTTTAACGGCAGTTCGTTCCTAATTGGAGTGGTTGGTGTATTCCATACTTCTTGTGATTGGATTTCACCCAAAACTCACCAAATGACCCCTCCCACCATATTATCATGTTGGCCAAGTTTTGGGCTCGATCTGAAATCAATAGGTGTGAGAAATTGGACAATTCAAGTTGAACGGCAGCTCGTTCCTAATTGGAGTGGTTGGTGTATTCCATACTTCTAGCGATTGGATTTCACTCAAAACTTACCAAATGACTCCTCCCACCATATTATGAAGTTGCCCAAGTTTTGGGCCCGATCCGAAATCAGTAGGTGTGAGAAATTGGACAATTCAAGTTCAACGGCAGTTCGTTCCTAATTGGAATGGTTGGAGGATTCCATACTTCTAGCGACTGGATTTTACTCAAAACTCACCAAATGACTACTCCCACCATATTATGCTGTTGCCCAAGTTTTGGGCATGATCCGAAATCAATAGGTGATAGAAATTGGACAATTCAAGTTCAACGGCAGTTCGTTCCTAATTGGAGTGGTTGGTGTATTCTGTTGCGTCGATTCAGCTGCACCAAAATGGATTCAGCTGCATCCTCAACTTGTGATACTCGCAAGTGCAGGAGCCGTTTGGTAGTATAGCATATGTATGTGCGAGGTCGATCCCACGAGGATTGGTGATTGAATGATCCAATTCGTTTCCCTTACACAAAACAGAAATGAAAAAGAAAATAAATAAAACAAGAAAAAAAAGAAATAACTCAAGCAAATAAGTTCCCAAGTTCAATTAGATTAACGGATTGATTCTGGCTAAAGTATGATTAAGCCATGGTGTTTGGTCAAAACCTTGTGTTCCTAATTCCCTAATTTGATCATTTGTTGTCTAACCTAAAATTAAGCATTAGGAACCCATTAAGCATAGAAGAACAATTTAAACAACCAAGCATGTATCTAATCCCTGTTGTCGATTGTCCATACATACTCTTCCTATCCATAGTTCAATTTGAATTAAAGCATGGTGTTTACTCTTAATTCAAACCAAGATAGCTAACATGCAAGCCTAAATGGTGATCAATCATTCAAACTAGCATATTAACTTATAAGCATAATGAATAAGAACAAAAACCATAATTTAAACTTGGAAACTAATTAAACTTGAATACTTAAGAAAGAATGTACATTACAAATAAAAGTAAAGTGGAACTAAGAAAACTTGAAGGAAAATTTAGTAAACTCATTTTGTTACAACAATTGACAACTTGAAAGGAAACTAAGAGAATTTGAGGGAGAGAAGGTAAGGGAGCTCTAGAGAAGTGTTTGAGAGCTCCCCCCCTTGGGGTGTGTTTTGAAGCTTGAAGGCTATCTCTATTTATAGGGCTAAGAGGGAGGAACATCATGATGGATTCCCACAACATGGGTTCAAAGGTGATCAGTTGTGGCTGCCTTTTGCTGAAAAACGAGTTTTCTGAACCAGGCTTGGTGTAGGAAGGCCAGAGGTTTCAAAACGTATCCAATGGAGCTCAAATTTGGATATGTTATACTAGACACCCATTGGAACAACTTCTATGAAGAATGTATTCCCATCGGAGCAGTAGAAGTGTGCGTTTTGGTACTTGCAAGTTGGATGCCGAACAGAGACTGGAATTGCCTTCATTTCATTTCTTTGCTTCACATGCATGCACATGCTTTCTCTATAATAACTCCAGCATGTACCAACTTGCTCCTTTATAATTTCATAGCTGGAATGCCTCCCCACTTCACTAATTAAGTTGGATCCAAAGTCAGTTGCAGCATGGGTGAGGCACATGGCTTAAAGGAGGAGACAAGGCTCAAAGCTGGCAGCTGCAAATCCTCCTGAGCATGGTTCAGTGTTGGACGGGCTAAGGACTCCACATATGTTCAATTGGGCTGAATTTTGGTTATGTTATACTAGACACCCAATTGAACAACGTCTATGAAGAATGTCTCCTCATCCGAGCTCTGCAGATTTCTGAAATGAGACCTGCAAGGTGACTTAAGAAACTGGACTGACAAGAAGTGTGGCCCAACTTTGGTTTTGTCTTTAAGCTCTTGCTCTTATCCCAATCAGCCCTTAACATGCATGGATTGCATCAAATGTGATCTCTTGCTATCTTAACCTACAAAACACACAAACAGAGGTAAGTAACTCAAAATAAAGAGAAACTAAGCAAAATCACTAAGTAAAGAAGGCAAGCAAGTGTATGAAATTATGGACTTATCAAAACAGAAAATGGATTAAAAGCACAAGTTTAACTCAATAACATAACCAAATCATAAGCTAGAAGGGTACAAAATGATATACAATTATGAACCGATCACATTCCATACTTCTAGCGATTGGATTTCACCCAAAACTCACCAAATGACCCCTCCCACCATATTATCATGTTGGCCAAGTTTTGGGCTCGATCTTAAATCAATAGGTGCGAGAAATTGGACAATTCAAGTTCAACGGCAGCTCGTTCCTAATTGGAGTGGTTGGTGTATTCCACACTTCTAGCGATTGGATTTCACTCAAAACTCACAAAATGATCCCTCCCACCATATTACGATATTGCCCAAGTTTTTGGCTCGATCCGATATCAATAGGTGTGAGAAATTGGACAATTCAAGTTCAACGACAGTTCGTTCCTAATTGGGGTGGTTGGTGTATTCCATACTTCTAGCGATTGGATTTCACTCAAAACTCACCAAATGACACCTCCCACCATATTATGATGTTGCCCAAGTTTTGGGCTCGATCCGATATCAATAGGTGTCAGAAATTGGACAATTCAAGTTCAACGGCAGTTCGTTCCTAATTGGAGTGGTTGGTGTATTCCATACTTCTAGCGATTGGATTTCTCTCAAAACTCACGAAATGACCCCTCCCCCACCATATTACGATGTTGCCCAAGTTCTGGGCTCGATCCGAAATAAATAGGTGTGAGAAATTAGACAATTCAAGTTCAACGACAGTTCGTTCCTCATTGGAGTGGTTGGTGTATTCCATACTTCTAGCGATTGGATTTCACTCAAAACTCACCAAATGACTCCTCCCACCATATTATGAAGTTTCCCAAGTTTTGGGCCTGATCCGAAATCAATAGATATGAGAAATTCAACAATTCAAGTTCAACGGCAGTTCGTTCCTAATTGGAATGGTTGGTGCATTCCATACTTCTAGCGACTGGATTTCACTCAAAACTCACCAAATGACTACTCCCACCATATTATGATGTTGCCCAAGTTTTGGGCACGATCCGAAATCAATAGGTGAAAGAAATTGGACAATTCAAGTTCAACGGCAGTTCGTTCCTAATTGGAGTGGTTGGTGTATTCCATACTTCTAGCGATTGGATTTCACTCAAAACTAACCAAATGACTCCTCCCACCATATTATGAAGTTTCCCAAGTTTTGGGCCCAATCCGAAATCAATAGGTGTGAGAAATTGGACAATTCAAGTTCAACGGCAGTTCGTTCCTAATTGGAATGGTTGGTGCATTCCATACTTCTAGCGACTGGATTTCACTCAAAACTCACCAAATGACTACTCTCACCATATTATGATGTTGCCCAGGTTTTGGGCACAATCCGAAATCAATAGGTGAAAGAAATTGGACAATTCAAGTTCAACAGCAGTTCGTTCCTAATTGGATTGGTTGGTGTATTCCATACTTGTAGCGATTGGATTTCACCGAAAACTCACCGAATGACCCCTCCCACCATATTATTATGTTGCCCAGGTTTTGGGCTCGATCCGAAATCAATAGGTGTGAGAAATTGAACAATTCAAGTTCAATGGCAGTTCGTTCCTAATTGGAGTGGTTGGTGTATTCCATACTTCTAGCGATTGAATTTCACTCAAAACTCACCAAATGACTCCTCCCACCATATTATCAAGTTGCCCAAGTTTTGGGCCCGATCCGAAATCAATAGGTGTGAGAAATTGGACAATTCAAGTTCAACGGCAGTTCGTTCCTAATTGGAGTGGTTGGTGTATTCCATACTTCTAGCGATTGGGTTTCACCCAAAACTCACCAAATGACTCCTCCCACCATACTATGAAGTTGCCCAAGTTTTGGGGCTGATCCGAAATCAATAGGTGTGAGAAATTGGACAATTCAAGTTCAACGGCAGTTCGTTCCTAATTGGAATGGTTGGTGCTTTCCATACTTCTAGCGACTGGATTTCCCTCAAAACTCACCAAATGACTACTCCCACCATATTTTGATGTTGCCCAAGTTTTGGGCACAATCCGAAATCAATAGGTGAAAGAAATTGGACAATTCAAGTGCAACGGCAGTTCGTTCCTAATTGAAGTGGTCGGTGTATTCCACACTTCTAGCGATTGGATTTCACCCAAAACTCACCATATCACCCCTCCCACCATATTATTATGTTGCCCAGGTGTTGGGTTCGATCCGAAATCAGTAGGTGTTCCAAATTGGACAATTCAAGTTCAACGGCAGTTCGTTCCTAATTGGAGTTGTTGGTGTATTCCATACTTTTAGCGATTGGATTTCACTCAAAACTCACCAAATGACTCCTCCCACCATATTATTAAGTTGCCCAAGTTTTGGGCCCGATCCGAAATGAATAGGTGTTCGAAATTGGACAATTCAAGTTCAACGGCAGTTCGTTCCTAATTGGAGTGGTTGGTGTATTCCATACTTCTAGCGATTGGATTTCACCCAAAACTCACCAAATGACCCCTCCCACCATATTATCATGTTGGCCAAGTTTTGGGCTCGATCTGAAATCAATAGGTGTGAGAAATTGGACAATTCAAGTTCAACGACAGCTCGTTCCTAATTGGAGTGGTTGGTGTATTCCATACCTCTAGTGATTTGATTTCACTCAAAACTCACCAAATGACAACTCCCACCATATTATGATGTTGCCCAAGTTTTGGGCTCGATCCGAAATCAATAGGTGTGAGAAATTGGACAATTGAAGTTCAACGGCAGTTCCTTCCTAATTGGAGTGGTTGGGGTATTCCATACTTCTAGCGATTGGATTTTAAGCAAAACTCTCCAAATAACTCCACCCACCATATTACGATGTTGCCCAAGTTTTGGGATCGATCCGAAATCAATAGGTGTGAGAAATTGGACAATTCAGGTTCAACGGCAGTTCGTTCCAAATTGGAGTGTTTGGTGTATTCCATACGTCTAGCGATTGGATTTCAAGTTCAACGGCACTTCGTTCCTAATTGGAGTGGTTGGTGTATTGCATACTTCTAGCGATTGGATTTCACTCAAAACTCACCAAATGACTCCTCCCACCATATTATGATGTTGCACAAGTTTGGGGTTCGATCCGAAATCAATAGGTGTGAGAAATTGGACAATTCAAGTTCAACGGCAGTTCGTTCCTAACCGGACTGGTTGGTGCATTCCATACTTCTAGCTATTGGATTTCACTCAAAACTCACCAAATGACTCCTCCCACCATATTATGATGTTTCCCAAGTTTGGGGCTCGATCCGAAATCAATAGGTGTGAGAAATTGGACAATTCAGGTTCAACGGCAGTTCGTTCCAAATTGGAGTGTTTGGTGTATTCCATACGTCTAGCGATTGGATTTCACTCAAAACTCTCCAAATGACTCCTCCCACCATATTATGATGTTGCCCAAGTTTTGGGCTCGATCCGAAATCAATAGGTGTTTGAAATTGGACAATACAAGTTCAACGGAAGTTCGTTCCTAATTGGAGTGGTCGGTGTATTCCATTCTTCTAGCGATTGGATTTCAATCAAAACTCACCAAACGACTCCTCCCACCATATTATGATGTTGCCCAAGTTTTGGGCTCGATCCGAAATCGATAGGTGAAAGAAATTTGACAATTCAAGTTCAACGGCAGTTCCTTCCAAATTGGAGTGGTTGGTGTATTCCATACTTCTAGCTATTGGATTTCACTCAAAACTCACACAATGACTCCTCCCACCATATTATGATGTTGCCCAAGTTTTGGGCTCGATCCGAAATCAATAGGTGTGAGAAATTGGACAATTGAAGTTCAACGGCAGTTCGTTCCTAATTGGAGTGGTCGGTGTATTCCATACTTCTAGCGACTGGATTTCACTCAAAACTCCCCAAATGACTCCTCCCAACATATTATGAAGTTGCCCAAATTTTGGGCCCGATCCGAAATCAATAGGTGTGAGAAATTGGACAATTCAAGTTCAACGACAGCTCTTTCCTAATTGGAGTGGTTGGTGTATTCCATACTTCTAGCGATTGGATTTCACTCAAAACTCACCTAATGACTCCTCCCGCCAAATTATGAAGTTGCCCAAGTTTTGGGCCCGATCCGAAATCAATTGGTGTGAGAAATTGGACAATTCAAGTTCAACGACAGTTCGTTCCTAATTGGGGTGGTTAGTGTATTCCATACTTCTAGCGATTGGATTTCACTCAAAACGCACGAACTGACTCCTCCCACCATATTATGTTGTTGCCCAAGTTTTGGGCTTGATCCGATATCAATAGGTGTGAGAAATTGGACAATTCAAGTTCAACGGCAGTTCGTTCCTAATTGGAGTGGTTGGTGTATTCCATACTTCTAGCGATTGGATTTCTCTCAAAACTCACGAAATGACGATGTTGCCCAAGTTTTGGGCTCGATCCGAAATAAATAGGTGTGAGAAATTGGACAATTCAAGTTCAACGACAGTTCGTTCCTAATTGGAGTGGTTGGTGTATTCCGTACTTCTAGCGATTGGATTTCACTCAAAACTCACCAAATGACTCCTCCCACCATATTATGATGTTGCCCAAGTTTTGGGCTCGATCCGAAATAAATGGTTGTGAGAAATTGGACAATTCAAGTTCAACGACAGTTCGTTCCTAATTAGAGTGGTTGGTTTATTCCATACTTCTAGCGATTGGATTTCACTCAAAACTCACCAAACGACTCCTCCCACCATATTATGACGTTTCCCAAGTTTTGGGCCCTATTCGAAATCAATAGGTGTGAGAAATTGGACAATTCAAGTTCAACGGCAGTTCGTTTCTAATTGGAATGATCGGTGCATTCCATACTTCTAGCGACTGGATTTCACTCAAAACTCACCAAGTGACTACTCCCACCATGTTATGATGTTGCCCAAGTTTTGGGAACGATCCGAAATCAATAGGTGAAAGAAATTGGACAATTCAAGTTCAACGGCAGTTCGTTCCTAATTGGAGTGGTTGGGGTATTCCATACTTCTAGCGATTGGATTTCACCCAAAACTCACCAAGTAACCCCTCCCACCATATTATTATGTTGCCCAGGTTTTGGGCACGATCCGAAATCAATAGGTGTGAGAAATTGGACAATTCAAGTTCAACGGCAGTTCGTTCCTAATTGGAGTTGTTGGTGTATTCCAAACTCCTAGCGATTGGATTTCACTCAAAACTCACCAAATGACTCCTCCCACCATATTATTAAGTTGCCCAAGTTTTGGGCCCGATCCGAAATCAATAGGTGTGAGAAATTGGACAATTCAAGTTCAATGGCAGTTCGTTCCTAATTGGAGTGGTTGGTGTATTCCATACTTCTAGCGATTGGATTTCACCCAAAACTCACCAAATGACTCCTCACACCATATTATGATGTTGCCCAAGTTTTGGGCTCGATCCGAAATCAATAGGTGTGAGAAATTGGACAATTCAAGTTCAACGGCAGTTCGTTCCTAATTGGAGCGGTTGGTGTATTCCATACTTCTAGCGATTGGATTTCACTCAAAACTCTCCGAACTACTCCTCCCACCATATTATGATGTTGCCCAAGTTTGGGGCTCGATCCGAAATCAAAAGGTGTGAGAAACTAGACAATTCAAGTTCAACGGCAGTTTGTTCCTAATTGGAGTGGTTGGTGTATTCCATACTTCTAGCGATTGGATTTCACTCAAAACTCACCAAATGACTCCTCCCACCATATTATGATGTTGCCCAAGTTTTGGGCTCGATCCGAAATAAATGGTTGTGAGAAATTGGACAATTCAAGTTCAACGACAGTTCGTTCCTAATTAGAGTGGTTGGTTTATTCCATACTTCTAGCGATTGGATTTCACTCAAAACTCACCAAACGACTCCTCCCACCATATTATGATGTTGCCCAAGTTTTGGGCTCGATCCGAAATCAATAGGTGTGAGAAATTGGACAATTCAAGTTCAACGGCAGTTCGTTCCTAATTGGAGTGGTTGGTGTATTCCACACTTCTAGCGATTGGATTTCACTCAAAACTCGCCAAATTACTCCTCCCACCATATTATGATGTTGCCCAAGTTTTGGGCTCGATCCGAAATCAATAGGTGTGAGAAATTGGACAATTCAAGTTCAATGGCAGTTCGTTCCTAATTGGAGTGGTTGGTGTATTCCATACTTCTAGCGATTGGATTTCACTCAAAACTCTCCGAACTACTCCTCCCACCATATTATGATGTTGCCCAAGTTTGGGGCTCGATCCGAAATCAATAGGTGTGAGAAACTGGACAATTCAAGTTCAACGGCAGTTCGTTCCTAATTGGAGTGGTTGGTGTATTCCATACTTCCAGCGATTGGATATCACTCAAAACTCACCAAATAACTCCTCCCACCATATTACGATGTTGCCCAAGTTTTGGGCTCGATCCGAAATCAATTGGTGTGAGAAATTGGACACTTCAAGTTCAACGGCAGTTCGTTCCTAATTGGGGTGGTTGGTGTATTCCATACTTCTAGCGATTGGATTTTATTCGAAACTCATCTAATGACTCCTCCCACCATATTATGATGTTGCCCAAGTTTGGGGCTCGATCCAAAATCAACAGGTCCGAGAAATTGGACACTTCAAGTTCAACGGCAGTTCGTTCCTAATTGGAGTGGTTGGTGTATTCCATACTTCTAGCGATTGGATTTCCCCCAAAACTCACCAAATGACCCCTCCCACCATATTATCATGTTGCCCAAGTTTTGGGATCGATCCGAAATCAATACGTGTGAGAAATTGGACAATTCAAGTTCAACGGCAGTTCGTTCCTAATCGGAGTGGTTGGTGTATTCCATACTTCTAGCGATTGGATTTCACTCAAAACTCTCCAAATGACTCCTCCCACCATATTGTTATGTTGCCCAAGTTTGGGGCTCGATCCGAAATCATTAGGTGTGAGAAATTGGACAATTCAAGTTGAACGGCAGATCGTTCCTAATTGGAGTGGTTGGTGTATTCCATACTTCAAGCGATTGGATTTCACTCAAAACTCCCCAAATGACTCCTCCCACCATATTATGAAGTTGCCCAAGCTTTGGGCCCGATCCGAAATCAATAGGTGTGAGATATTGGACAATTTAAGTTCAACGGCAGTTTTTTCCAAATTGGACTGGTTGGTGTATTCCGTACTTCTAGCGATTGGATTTCACTCAAAACTCACAAAATGATCCCTCTCCCCATATTATAATGTTGCCCAAGTTTTGGGCTCGATCCGAAATCAATAGGTGTGAGAAATTGGACAATTCAAGTTCAACGACAGTTCGTTCCAAATTGGGGTGGTTGGTGCATTCCATACTTCTAGCGATTGGATTTCACTCAAAACTCACCAAATGACTCCTCCCACCATATTATGATGTGGCCCAAGTTTTGGGCTCGATCCGATATCAATAGGTGTGAGAAATTGGACAATTCAAGTTCAACGGTACTTCGTTCCTAATTGGAGTGGTTGGTGTATTCCATACTTCTAGCAATTGGATTTCACTCAAAACTCACAAAATGACCCCTCCCACCATATTATGATGTTGCCCAAGTTTTTGGCTCGATCCGAAATCAATAGGTGTGAGAAATTGGACAATTCAAGTTCAACGACTGTTCGTTCCTAATTGGTGTGGTTGGTGTATTCCATACTTCTAGCGATTGGATTTCACTCAAAACTCACCAAATGACTCCTCCCACCATATTATGAAGTTGCCCAAGTTTTGGGCCCGATCCGAAATCAATAGGTGTGAGAAATTGGACAATTCAAGTTCAACGGCAGTTCGTTCCTAATTGGAATGGTTGGAGCATTCCACACTTCTAGCGACTGGATTTCACTCAAATCTCACCAAATGACTACTCCCACCATATTATGCTGTTGCCCAAGTTTTGGGCACGATCCGAAATCAATAGGTGAAAGAAATTGGACAATTCAAGTTTAACGGCAGTTCGTTCCTAATTGGAGTGGTTGGTGTATTCCATACTTCTTGTGATTGGATTTCACCCAAAACTCACCAAATGACCCCTCCCACCATATTATCATGTTGGCCAAGTTTTGGGCTCGATCTGAAATCAATAGGTGTGAGAAATTGGACAATTCAAGTTGAACGGCAGCTCGTTCCTAATTGGAGTGGTTGGTGTATTCCATACTTCTAGCGATTGGATTTCACTCAAAACTTACCAAATGACTCCTCCCACCATATTATGAAGTTGCCCAAGTTTTGGGCCCGATCCGAAATCAGTAGGTGTGAGAAATTGGACAATTCAAGTTCAACGGCAGTTCGTTCCTAATTGGAATGGTTGGAGGATTCCATACTTCTAGCGACTGGATTTTACTCAAAACTCACCAAATGACTACTCCCACCATATTATGCTGTTGCCCAAGTTTTGGGCATGATCCGAAATCAATAGGTGATAGAAATTGGACAATTCAAGTTCAACGGCAGTTCGTTCCTAATTGGAGTGGTTGGTGTATTCTGTTGCGTCGATTCAGCTGCACCAAAATGGATTCAGCTGCATCCTCAACTTGTGATACTCGCAAGTGCAGGAGCCGTTTGGTAGTATAGCATATGTATGTGCGAGGTCGATCCCACGAGGATTGGTGATTGAATGATCCAATTCGTTTCCCTTACACAAAACAGAAATGAAAAAGAAAATAAATAAAACAAGAAAAAAAAGAAATAACTCAAGCAAATAAGTTCCCAAGTTCAATTAGATTAACGGATTGATTCTGGCTAAAGTATGATTAAGCCATGGTGTTTGGTCAAAACCTTGTGTTCCTAATTCCCTAATTTGATCATTTGTTGTCTAACCTAAAATTAAGCATTAGGAACCCATTAAGCATAGAAGAACATTTTAAACAACCAAGTATGTATCTAATCCCTGTTGTCGATTGTCCATACATACTCTTCCTATCCATAGTTCAATTTGAATTAAAGCATGGTGTTTACTCTTAATTCAAACCAAGATAGCTAACATGCAAGCCTAAATGGTGATCAATCATTCAAACTAGCATATTAACTTATAAGCATAATGAATAAGAACAAAAACCATAATTTAAACTTGGAAACTAATTAAACTTGAATACTTAAGAAAGAATGTACATTACAAATAAAAGTAAAGTGGAACTAAGAAAACTTGAAGGAAAATTTAGTAAACTCATTTTGTTACAACAATTGACAACTTGAAAGGAAACTAAGAGAATTTGAGGGAGAGAAGGGAAGGGAGCTCTAGAGAAGTGTATTCCCATTGGAACAACTTCTATGAAGAATGTATTCCCATCGGAGCAGTAGAAGTGTGCGTTTTGGTACTTGCAAGTTGGATGCCGAACAGAGACTGGAATTGCCTTCATTTCATTTCTTTGCTTCACATGCATGCACATGCTTTCTCTATAATAACTCCAGCATGTACCAACTTGCTCCTTTATAATTTCATAGCTGGAATGCCTCCCCACTTCACTAATTAAGTTGGATCCAAAGTCAGTTGCAGCATGGGTGAGGCACATGGCTTAAAGGAGGAGACAAGGCTCAAAGCTGGCAGCTGCAAATCCTCCTGAGCATGGTTCAGTGTTGGACGGGCTAAGGACTCCACATATGTTCAATTGGGCTGAATTTTGGTTATGTTATACTAGACACCCAATTGAACAACGTCTATGAAGAATGTCTCCTCATCCGAGCTCTGCAGATTTCTGAAATGAGACCTGCAAGGTGACTTAAGAAACTGGACTGACAAGAAGTGTGGCCCAACTTTGGTTTTGTCTTTAAGCTCTTGCTCTTATCCCAATCAGCCCTTAACATGCATGGATTGCATCAAATGTGATCTCTTGCTATCTTAACCTACAAAACACACAAACAGAGGTAAGTAACTCAAAATAAAGAGAAACTAAGCAAAATCACTAAGTAAAGAAGGCAAGCAAGTGTATGAAATTATGGACTTATCAAAACAGAAAATGGATTAAAAGCACAAGTTTAACTCAATAACATAACCAAATCATAAGCTAGAAGGGTACAAAATGATATACAATTATGAACCGATCACATTCCATACTTCTAGCGATTGGATTTCACCCAAAACTCACCAAATGACCCCTCCCACCATATTATCATGTTGGCCAAGTTTTGGGCTCGATCTTAAATCAATAGGTGCGAGAAATTGGACAATTCAAGTTCAACGGCAGCTCGTTCCTAATTGGAGTGTTTGGTGTATTCCACACTTCTAGCGATTGGATTTCACTCAAAACTCACAAAATGATCCCTCCCACCATATTACGATATTGCCCAAGTTTTTGGCTCGATCCGATATCAATAGGTGTGAGAAATTGGACAATTCAAGTTCAACGACAGTTCGTTCCTAATTGGGGTGGTTGGTGTATTCCATACTTCTAGCGATTGGATTTCACTCAAAACTCACCAAATGACACCTCCCACCATATTATGATGTTGCCCAAGTTTTGGGCTCGATCCGATATCAATAGGTGTCAGAAATTGGACAATTCAAGTTCAACGGCAGTTCGTTCCTAATTGGAGTGGTTGGTGTATTCCATACTTCTAGCGATTGGATTTCTCTCAAAACTCACGAAATGACCCCTCCCCCACCATATTACGATGTTGCCCAAGTTCTGGGCTCGATCCGAAATAAATAGGTGTGAGAAATTAGACAATTCAAGTTCAACGACAGTTCGTTCCTCATTGGAGTGGTTGGTGTATTCCATACTTCTAGCGATTGGATTTCACTCAAAACTCACCAAATGACTCCTCCCACCATATTATGAAGTTTCCCAAGTTTTGGGCCCGATCCGAAATCAATAGATATGAGAAATTCAACAATTCAAGTTCAACGGCAGTTCGTTCCTAATTGGAATGGTTGGTGCATTCCATACTTCTAGCGACTGGATTTCACTCAAAACTCACCAAATGACTACTCTCACCATATTATGATGTTGCCCAGGTTTTGGGCACAATCCGAAATCAATAGGTGAAAGAAATTGGACAATTCAAGTTCAACAGCAGTTCGTTCCTAATTGGATTGGTTGGTGTATTCCATACTTGTAGCGATTGGATTTCACCGAAAACTCACCGAATGACCCCTCCCACCATATTATTATGTTGCCCAGGTTTTGGGCTCGATCCGAAATCAATAGGTGTGAGAAATTGAACAATTCAAGTTCAACGGCAGTTCGTTCCTAATTGGAGTGGTTGGTGTATTCCATACTTCTAGCGATTGAATTTCACTCAAAACTCACCAAATGACTCCTCCCACCATATTATCAAGTTGCCCAAGTTTTGGGCCCGATCCGAAATCAATAGGTGTGAGAAATTGGACAATTCAAGTTCAACGGCAGTTCGTTCCTAATTGGAGTGGTTGGTGTATTCCATACTTCTAGCGATTGGGTTTCACCCAAAACTCACCAAATGACTCCTCCCACCATACTATGAAGTTGCCCAAGTTTTGGGGCTGATCCGAAATCAATAGGTGTGAGAAATTGGACAATTCAAGTTCAACGGCAGTTCGTTCCTAATTGGAATGGTTGGTGCTTTCCATACTTCTAGCGACTGGATTTCCCTCAAAACTCACCAAATGACTACTCCCACCATATTTTGATGTTGCCCAAGTTTTGGGCACAATCCGAAATCAATAGGTGAAAGAAATTGGACAATTCAAGTGCAACGGCAGTTCGTTCCTAATTGAAGTGGTCGGTGTATTCCACACTTCTAGCGATTGGATTTCACCCAAAACTCACCATATCACCCCTCCCACCATATTATTATGTTGCCCAGGTGTTGGGTTCCAAATTGGACAATTCAAGTTCAACGGCAGTTCGTTCCTAATTGGAGTTGTTGGTGTATTCCATACTTTTAGCGATTGGATTTCACTCAAAACTCACCAAATGACTCCTCCCACCATATTATTAAGTTGCCCAAGTTTTGGGCCCGATCCGAAATGAATAGGTGTTCGAAATTGGACAATTCAAGTTCAACGGCAGTTCGTTCCTAATTGGAGTGGTTGGTGTATTCCATACTTCTAGCGATTGGATTTCACCCAAAACTCACCAAATGACCCCTCCCACCATATTATCATGTTGGCCAAGTTTTGGGCTCGATCTGAAATCAATAGGTGTGAGAAATTGGACAATTCAAGTTCAACGGCAGCTCGTTCCTAATTGGAGTGGTTGGTGTATTCCATACCTCTAGTGATTTGATTTCACTCAAAACTCACCAAATGACAACTCCCACCATATTATGATGTTGCCCAAGTTTTGGGCTCGATCCGAAATCAATAGGTGTGAGAAATTGGACAATTGAAGTTCAACGGCAGTTCCTTCCTAATTGGAGTGGTTGGGGTATTCCATACTTCTAGCGATTGGATTTTAAGCAAAACTCTCCAAATAACTCCACCCACCATATTACGATGTTGCCCAAGTTTTGGGATCGATCCGAAATCAATAGGTGTGAGAAATTGGACAATTCAGGTTCAACGGCAGTTCGTTCCAAATTGGAGTGTTTGGTGTATTCCATACGTCTAGCGATTGGATTTCAAGTTCAACGGCACTTCGTTCCTAATTGGAGTGGTTGGTGTATTGCATACTTCTAGCGATTGGATTTCACTCAAAACTCACCAAATGACTCCTCCCACCATATTATGATGTTGCACAAGTTTGGGGTTCGATCCGAAATCAATAGGTGTGAGAAATTGGACAATTCAAGTTCAACGGCAGTTCGTTCCTAACCGGACTGGTTGGTGCATTCCATACTTCTAGCTATTGGATTTCACTCAAAACTCACCAAATGACTCCTCCCACCATATTATGATGTTTCCCAAGTTTGGGGCTCGATCCGAAATCAATAGGTGTGAGAAATTGGACAATTCAGGTTCAACGGCAGTTCGTTCCAAATTGGAGTGTTTGGTGTATTCCATACGTCTAGCGATTGGATTTCACTCAAAACTCTCCAAATGACTCCTCCCACCATATTATGATGTTGCCCAAGTTTTGGGCTCGATCCGAAATCAATAGGTGTTTGAAATTGGACAATACAAGTTCAACGGAAGTTCGTTCCTAATTGGAGTGGTCGGTGTATTCCATTCTTCTAGCGATTGGATTTCAATCAAAACTCACCAAATGACTCCTCCCACCATATTATGATGTTGCCCAAGTTTTGGGCTCGATCCGAAATCGATAGGTGAAAGAAATTTGACAATTCAAGTTCAACGGCAGTTCCTTCCAAATTGGAGTGGTTGGTGTATTCCATACTTCTAGCTATTGGATTTCACTCAAAACTCACCAAATGACTCCTCCCACCATATTATGATGTTGCCCAAGTTTTGGGCTCGATCCGAAATCAATAGGTGTGAGAAATTGGACAATTGAAGTTCAACGGCAGTTCGTTCCTAATTGGAGTGGTCGGTGTATTCCATACTTCTAGCGACTGGATTTCACTCAAAACTCCCCAAATGACTCCTCCCAACATATTATGAAGTTGCCCAAATTTTGGGCCCGATCCGAAATCAATAGGTGTGAGAAATTGGACAATTCAAGTTCAACGGCAGCTCTTTCCTAATTGGAGTGGTTGGTGTATTCCATACTTCTAGCGATTGGATTTCACTCAAAACTCACCTAATGACTCCTCCCGCCAAATTATGAAGTTGCCCAAGTTTTGGGCCCGATCCGAAATCAATTGGTGTGAGAAATTGGACAATTCAAGTTCAACGACAGTTCGTTCCTAATTGGGGTGGTTGGTGTATTCCATACTTCTAGCGATTGGATTTCACTCAAAACGCACGAAATGACTCCTCCCACCATATTATGTTGTTGCCCAAGTTTTGGGCTTGATCCGATATCAATAGGTGTGAGAAATTGGACAATTCAAGTTCAACGGCAGTTCGTTCCTAATTGGAGTGGTTGGTGTATTCCATACTTCTAGCGATTGGATTTCTCTCAAAACTCACGAAATGACGATGTTGCCCAAGTTTTGGGCTCGATCCGAAATAAATAGGTGTGAGAAATTGGACAATTCAAGTTCAACGACAGTTCGTTCCTAATTGGAGTGGTTGGTGTATTCCGTACTTCTAGCGATTGGATTTCACTCAAAACTCACCAAATGACTCCTCCCACCATATTATGATGTTGCCCAAGTTTTGGGCTCGATCCGAAATAAATGGTTGTGAGAAATTGGACAATTCAAGTTCAACGACAGTTCGTTCCTAATTAGAGTGGTTGGTTTATTCCATACTTCTAGCGATTGGATTTCACTCAAAACTCACCAAACGACTCCTCCCACCATATTATGACGTTTCCCAAGTTTTGGGCCCTATTCGAAATCAATAGGTGTGAGAAATTGGACAATTCAAGTTCACCGGCAGTTCGTTTCTAATTGGAATGATCGGTGCATTCCATACTTCTAGCGACTGGATTTCACTCAAAACTCACCAAGTGACTACTCCCACCATGTTATGATGTTGCCCAAGTTTTGGGCACGATCCGAAATCAATAGGTGAAAGAAATTGGACAATTCAAGTTCAACGGCAGTTCGTTCCTAATTGGAGTGGTTGGGGTATTCCATACTTCTAGCGATTGGATTTCACCCAAAACTCACCAAGTAACCCCTCCCACCATATTATTATGTTGCCCAGGTTTTGGGCACGATCCGAAATCAATAGGTGTGAGAAATTGGACAATTCAAGTTCAACGGCAGTTCGTTCCTAATTGGAGTTGTTGGTGTATTCCAAACTCCTAGCGATTGGATTTCACTCAAAACTCACCAAATGACTCCTCCCACCATATTATTAAGTTGCCCAAGTTTTGGGCCCGATCCGAAATCAATAGGTGTGAGAAATTGGACAATTCAAGTTCAATGGCAGTTCGTTCCTAATTGGAGTGGTTGGTGTATTCCATACTTCTAGCGATTGGATTTCACCCAAAACTCACCAAATGACTCCTCCCACCATATTATGATGTTGCCCAAGTTTTGGGCTCGATCCGAAATCAATAGGTGTGAGAAATTGGACAATTCAAGTTCAACGGCAGTTCGTTCCTAATTGGAGTGGTTGGTGTATTCCACACTTCTAGCGATTGGATTTCACTCAAAACTCGCCAAATTACTCCTCCCACCATATTATGATGTTGCCCAAGTTTTGGGCTCGATCCGAAATCAATAGGTGTGAGAAATTGGACAATTCAAGTTCAATGGCAGTTCGTTCCTAATTGGAGTGGTTGGTGTATTCCATACTTCTAGCGATTGGATTTCACTCAAAACTCTCCGAACTACTCCTCCCACCATATTATGATGTTGCCCAAGTTTGGGGCTCGATCCGAAATCAAAAGGTGTGAGAAACTAGACAATTCAAGTTCAACGGCAGTTCGTTCCTAATTGGAGTGGTTGGTGTATTCCACACTTCTAGCGATTGGATTTCCCTCAAAACTCACCAAAGGACTCCTCCCACCATATTATGATGTTGCCCAAGTTTTGGGCTCGATCCGAAATCAATAGGTGTGAGAAATTGGACAATTCAAGTTCAACGGCAGTTCGTTCCAAATTTGAGTGGTTGGTGTATTCCATACTTCCAGTGATTGGATTTCACTCAAAACTCTCCGAACTACTCCTCCCACCATATTATGATGTTGCCCAAGTTTGGGGCTCGATCCGAAATCAAAAGGTGTGAGAAACTAGACAATTCAAGTTCAACGACAGTTCGTTCCTAATTAGAGTGGTTGGTTTATTGCATACTTCTAGCGATTGGATTTCACTCAAAACTCACCAAATGACTCCTCCCACCATATTATGATGTTGCCCAAGTTTTGGGCTCGATCCGAAATCAATAGGTATTCCAAATTGGACAATTCAAGTTCCACGGCAGTTCGTTCCTAATTGGAGTGGCTGGAGTATTCCATAGTTCTAGCGATTGGATTTCACTCAAAACTCACCAAATGACTCCTCCCACCATATTATGATGTTGCCCAAGTTTTGGGCTCGATCCGAAATCAATAGGTGTGAGAAATTGGACAATTCAAGTTCAACGGCAGTTCGTTCCTAATCAGAGTGGTTGGTGTATTCCACACTTCTAGCGATTGGATTTCACTCAAAACTCACCAAAGGACTCCTCCCACCAAAATATGATATTGCCTAAGTTTTGGGCTCGATCCGAAATCAATAGGTGTGAATAATTGGACAATTCAAGTTCAACGGCAGTTCGTTCATAATTGGAGTGGTTGCTGTATTCCATACTTCTAGCGATTGGATTTCACTCAAAACTCACCAAATGACTCCTCCCACCATATTATCATGTTGCCCAAGTTTTGGGCTCGATCCGAAATCAAGAGGTGTTCCAAATTGGACAATTCAAGTTCAACGGCAGTTCGTTCCTAATTGGAGTGGTTGGTGTATTCCATACTTCTAGCGATTGGATTTCACTCAAAACTAACCAAATGACTCCTCCCACCATATTATGATGTTGCCCAAGTTTTGGACTCGATCCGAAATCAATAGGTGTGAATAATTGGACAATTCAAGTTCAACGGCAGTTCGTTCCAAATTGGGGAGGTTGGTGTATTCCATACTTCTAGCGATTGGATTTAACTCAAAACTCACCAAATGACTCCTCCCCCCATTTATGATGTTGCCCAAGTTTTGGACTCGATCCGAAATCAATGGTTGCGAGAAATTGGACAATTCAAGTTCAACGACAGTTCGTTCCAAATTGGAGTGGTTGGTGTATTCCATACTTCTAGCGATTGGATTTCACTCAAAACTCACCAAATGACTCCTCCCACCATATTATGATGTTGCCCAAGTTTTGGGCTCGATCCGAAATCAATAGGTGTGAGAAATTGGACAATTCAAGTTCAACGGAAGTTCGTTCCTAATTGGTGTGGTTGGTGTATTCCATACTTCTAGCGATTGGATTTCACTCAAAACTCACCAAATAACTCCTCCCACCATATTATGATGTTGCCCAAGTTTTGGGCTCGATCCGAAATCAATAGGTATTCCAAATTGGACAATTCAAGTTCCACGGCAGTTCGTTCCTAATTGGAGTGGCTGGAGTATTCCATAGTTCTAGCGATTGGATTTCACTCAAAACTCACCAAATGACTCCTCCCACCATATTATGATGTTGCCCAAGTTTTGGGCTCGATCCGAAATCAATAGGTGTGAGAAATTGGACAATTCAAGTTCAACGGCAGTTCGTTCCTAATTGGACTGGTTGGTGTATTCCACACTTCTAGCGATTGGATTTCACTCAAAACTCACCAAAGGACTCCTCCCACCAAAATATGATATTGCCTAAGTTTTGGGCTCGATCCGAAATCAATAGGTGTGAATAATTGGACAATTCAAGTTCAACGGCAGTTCGTTCATAATTGGAGTGGTTGCTGTATTCCATACTTCTAGCGATTGGATTTCACTCAAAACTCACCAAATGACTCCTCCCACCATATTATCATGTTGCCCAAGTTTTGGGCTCGATCCAAAATCAATAGGTGTGCCAAATTGGACAATTCAAGTTCAACGGCAGTTCGTTCTTAATTGGAGTGGTTGGTGTATTCCATACTTCTAGCGATTGGATTTCACTCAAAACTCTCCACATGACTCCTCCCACCATATTAAGATGTTGCCCAAGTTTTGGGCTCGATCCGAAATCAATAGGTGTGAGAAATTGGACAATTCAAGTTCAACGGCAGTTCGTTCCTAATTGGAGTGGTTGGTGGATTCCATAGTTCTAGCGATTGGATTTCACTCAAAACTAACCAAATGACTCCTCCCACCATATTATGATGTTGCCCAAGTTTTGGCCTCGATCCGAAATCAATAGGTGTGAGAAATTGGACAATTAAATTTCAACGGCAGTTCGTTCCTAATTGGGGTGGTTGGTTTATTGCATACTTCTAGCGATTGGATTTCACTCAAAACCCACCAAACGACTCCTCCCACCATATTATGATGTTGCCCAAGTTTTAGGCTCGATCCGAAATCAATAGTTATTCCAAATTGGACAATTCAAGTTCAACGGCAGTTCGTTCCTAATTGGAGTGGTTGGTGTATTCCATACTTCTAGCGATTGGATTTCACTCAAAACTCACCAAATGACTCCTCCCACCATATTATGATGTTGCCCAAGTTTTGGGCTCGATCCGAAATCAATAGGTGTGAGAAATTGGACAATTCAAGTTCAACGGCAGTTCGTTCCTAATTGCAGTGGTTTGTGTATTCCATACTTCTAGCGATTGGATTTCACTCAAAACTCACCAAATGACCCCTTCCACCATATTATGATGTTGCCCAAGTTTTTGGCTCGATCCGAAATCAATAGGTCTTCCAAATTTGACAATTAGAGTTCAACGGCAGTTCGTTCCTAATTGGAGTGGTTGGTGTATTCCATACTTCTAGCGATTGGATTTCACTCAAAACTAACCAAATGACTCCTCCCACCATATTATGATGTTGCCCAAGTTTGGGGCTCGATCCGAAATCAATAGGTGTGAGAAATTGGAGAATTCAAGTTCAACAGCAGTTCATTCCTAATTGGAGTGGTTGGTGTATTCCATACTTCTAGCGATTGGATTTCACTCAAAACTCACAAAATGACTCCTCCCACCATATTATGATGTTGCCCAAGTTTGGGGCTCGATCCAAAATCAATAGGTGTGAGAAATTGGACAATTCAAGTTCAACGGCAGTTCGTTCCTAATTGGAGTGGTTGGTGTATTCCATGTTTCTAGCGATTGGATTTAACTCAAAACTCACCAAATGACTCCTCCCACCATATTATGATGTTGCCCAAGTTTTTGGCTCGATCCGAAATCAATAGGTGTTCCAAATTGGACAATTCAAGTTCGACGGCAGTTCGTTCCTAATTGGAGTGGTTGGTGTATTCCAAACTTCTAGCGATTGAATTTCACTCAAAACTCTCCAAATGACTCGTCCCACCATATTGTGATGTTGCCCAGGTTTTGGGCTCGATCCGAAATCAATAGGTATTCCAAATTGGACAATTCAAGTTCAACGGCAGTTCGTTCCTAATTGGAGTGGTTGGTGTATTCCATTCTTCTAGCGATTGGATTTCACTCAAAACTCACCAATTGGCTCCTCCCACCATATTATGATGTTGCCCAAGTTTTGGGCTCGATCCGAAATCAATAGGTGTGAGAAATTGGACAATTCAAGTTCAACGGCGGTTCGTTCCTAATTGGAGTGGTTGGCGGATTCCATACTTCTAGCGATTGGATTTCACTCAAAACTAACCAAATGACTCCTCCCACCGTATTATGATGTTGCCCAAGTTTGGGGCTCGATCCGAAATCAATAGGTGTGAGAAATGGGACAATTCAAGTTCAACGGCAGTTCATTCCTAATTGGAGTGGCTGGTGTATTCCATACTTTTAGCGATTGGATTTCACTCAAAACTCACCAAATGACTCCTCCCACCATATTATGATGTTGCCCAAGTTTTGGGCCCGATCCGAAATCAATAGGTATTCCAAATTGGACAATTCAAGTTCAACGGCAGTTCGTTCCTAATTGGAGTGGTTGGTGTATTCCATACTTCCAGCGATTGGATTTCACTCAAAACTAACCAAATGACTCCTCCCACCATATTATGATGTTGCCCAAGTTTTGTGCTCGATCCGAAATCAGTAGGTGTTCCAAATTGGACAATTCAAGTTCAACGGCAGTTCGTTCCTAATTGGAGTTGTTGGTATAGTCCATACTTCTAGCGATTGGATTTCACTCAAAACTCACCAAATGACTCCTCCCACCATATTATGTTGTTGCCCAAGTTTTGGGCTCGATCCGAAATCAATAGGTATTCCAAATTGGACAATTCAAGTTCAACGGCAATTCGTTCCTAATTGGAGTGGTTGCTGTATTCCATACTTCTAGCGATTGGATTTCACTCAAAACTCACCAAATGACTCCTCCCACCATATTATGATGTTGCCCAAGTTTTAGGCTCGATCCGAAATCAATAGTTATTCCAAATTGGACAATTCAAGTTCAACGGCAGTTCGTTCCTAATTGGAGTGGTTGGTGTATTCCATACTTCTAGCGATTGGATTTCACTCAAAACTCACCAAATGACTCCTCCCACCATATTATGATGTTGCCCAAGTTTTGGGCTCGATCCGAAATCAATAGGTGTGAGAAATTGGACAATTCAAGTTCAACGGCAGTTCGTTCCTAATTGCAGTGGTTGGTGTATTCCATACTTCTAGCGATTGGATTTCACTCAAAACTCACCAAATGACCCCTTCCACCATATTATGATGTTGCCCAAGTTTTTGGCTCGATCCGAAATCAATAGGTCTTCCAAATTTGACAATTAGAGTTCAACGGCAGTTCGTTCCTAATTGGAGTGGTTGGTGTATTCCATACTTCTAGCGATTGGATTTCACTCAAAACTAACCAAATGACTCCTCCCACCATATTATGATGTTGCCCAAGTTTGGGGCTCGATCCGAAATCAATAGGTGTGAGAAATTGGACAATTCAAGTTCAACAGCAGTTCATTCCTAATTGGAGTGGTTGGTGTATTCCATACTTCTAGCGATTGGATTTCACTCAAAACTCACAAAATGACTCCTCCCACCATATTATGATGTTGCCCAAGTTTGGGGCTCGATCCAAAATCAATAGGTGTGAGAAATTGGACAATTCAAGTTCAACGGCAGTTCGTTCCTAATTGGAGTGGTTGGTGTATTCCATGTTTCTAGCGATTGGATTTAACTCAAAACTCACCAAATGACTCCTCCCACCATATTATGATGTTGCCCAAGTTTTTGGCTCGATCCGAAATCAATAGGTGTTCCAAATTGGACAATTCAAGTTCGACGGCAGTTCGTTCCTAATTGGAGTGGTTGGTGTATTCCAAACTTCTAGCGATTGGATTTCACTCAAAACTCTCCAAATGACTCGTCCCACCATATTGTGATGTTGCCCAGGTTTTGGGCTCGATCCGAAATCAATAGGTATTCCAAATTGGACAATTCAAGTTCAACGGCAGTTCGTTCCTAATTGGAGTGGTTGGTGTATTCCATTCTTCTAGCGATTGGATTTCACTCAAAACTCACCAATTGGCTCCTCCCACCATATTATGATGTTGCCCAAGTTTTGGGCTCGATCCGAAATCAATAGGTGTGAGAAATTGGACAATTCAAGTTCAACGGCGGTTCGTTAATAATTGGAGTGGCTGGTGTATTCCATACTTTTAGCGATTGGATTTCACTCAAAACTCACCAAATGACTCCTCCCACCATATTATGATGTTGCCCAAGTTTTGGGCCCGATCCGAAATCAATAGGTATTCCAAATTGGACAATTGAAGTTCAACGGCAGTTCGTTCCTAATTGGAGTGGTTGGTGTATTCCATACTTCCAGCGATTGGATTTCACTCAAAACTAACCAAATGACTCCTCCCACCATATTATGATGTTGCCCAAGTTTTGTGCTCGATCCGAAATCAGTAGGTGTTCCAAATTGGACAATTCAAGTTCAACGGCAGTTCGTTCCTAATTGGAGTTGTTGGTATAGTCCATACTTCTAGCGATTGGATTTCACTCAAAACTCACCAAATGACTCCTCCCACCATATTATGTTGTTGCCCAAGTTTTGGGATCGATCCGAAATCAATAGGTATTCCAAATTGGACAATTCAAGTTCAACGGCAATTCGTTCCTAATTGGAGTGGTTGCTGTATTCCATACTTCTAGCGATTGGATTTCACTCAAAACTCACCAAATGACTCCTCCCACCATATTATGATGTTGCCCAAGTTTTGGGCTAGATCCGAAATCAATTGGTCTTCCAATTTTGGCAATTAGGGTTCAACGGCAGTTCGTTAATAATTGTAGTGGTCTGTGTATTCCATACTTCTAGCGATTGGATTTCACTCAAAACTAACCAAATGACTCCTCCCACCATATTACGATGTTGCCCAAGTTTTGGGCTCGATCCGAAATCAATAGGTGTGAGAAATTGGACAATTCAAGTTCAACGGCAGTTCGTTCCAAATTGGAGTGGTTGGTGTATTCCATACTTCTAGAGATTGGATTTCACTCAAAACTCACCAATTGACTCCTCCCACCATATTATGATGTTGCCCAAGTTTTGGGCTCGATCCGAAATCAATAGGTGTAAGAAATTGGACAATTCAAGTTCAACGGAAGTTCGTTCCTAATTGGTGTGGTTGGTGTATTCCATACTTCTAGCGATTGGATTTCACTCAAAACTCACCAAATGACTCCTTCCACCATATTATGATGTTGCCCAAGTTTGGGGCTCGATCCGAAATCAATAGGTGTGAGAAATTGGACAATTCAAGTTCAACGACAGTTCGTTCCAAATTTGAGTGGTTGGTGTATTCCATACTTCTAGTGAATGGATTTCACTCAAAACTCACCAAATGACTCCTTCCACCGTATAATGATGTTGCCCAAGTTTTGGGCTCGATCCGAAATCAAGAGGTGTTCCAAATTGGACAATTCAAGTTCAACGGCAGTTCGTTCCTAATTGGAGTGGTTGGTGTATTCCATACTTCTAGCGATTGGATTTCACTCAAAACTCACCAAATGACTCCTCCCACCATATTATGGTGTTGGCCAAGTTTGGGGCTCGGTCCGAAATCAAGAGGTGTGAGAAATTGGACAATTCAAGTTCAACGGCAGTTCGTTCCTAAATGAAGTGGTTGGTGTATTCCATACTTCTAGCGATTCGATTTCACTCAAAACTCACCAAATGACTCCTTCCACCATATTATGATGTTGCCCAAGTTTGGGGCTCGAGCCGAAATCAATAGGTATTCCAAATTGGACAATTCAAGTTCAACGGCAGTTCGTTCCTAATTGGAGTGGTTGGTGTATTCCATACTTCTAGCGATTGGATTTCACTCAAAACTCACCAAATGACTTCTCCCACCATATTATGATGTTGCCCAAAGTTTTGGGCTCGATCCGAAATCAATAGGTATTCCAAATTGGACAATTCAAGTTCAACGGCAGTTCGTTCCTAATTGGAGTGGTTGGTGTATTCCATACTTCTAGCGATTGGATTTCACTCAAAACTCTCCAATTGACTCCTCCCACCATATTATGTTGTTGCCCAAGTTTTGGGCTCGATCCGAAATTAATAGGTGTGAGAAATTGGACAATTCAAGTTCAACGGCAGTTCGTTCTTAATTGGAGTGGTTGGTGTATTCCATACTTCTAGCGGTTGGATTTCACTCAAAACTAACCAAATGACTCCTCACACCATATTATGATGTTGCCCAAGTTTTGGGCTCGATCCGAAATCAATAGGTGTTCCAAATTGGACAATTCAAGTTCAACGGCAGTTCGTTCCTAATTGGAGTGGTTGGTGTATTCCATACTTCTAGCGATTGGATTTCACTCAAAACTAACCAAATGACTCCTCCCACCATATTATGATGTTGCCCAAGTTTTGGACTCGATCCGAAATCAATAGGTGTACCAAATTGGACACTTCAAGTTCAACGGCAGTTCGTTCCTAATTGGAGTGGTTGGTGTATTCCATACTTCTAGCGATTGGATTTCACTCAAAACTCACCAAATGACTCCTCCCACCATATTATGATGCTGCTTAAGTTTTGGGCCCGATCCGAAATCAATAGGTGTTCCAAATTGGACAATTCAAGTTCAACGGCAGTTCGTTCCTAATTGGAGTGGTTGGTGTATTCCATACTTCTAGCGATTGGATTTCGCTCAAGACACACCAAATGACTCCTCCCACCATATTATGATGTTGCCCAAGTTTTGGGCTCGATCCGAAATCAATAGATGTTCCAAATTGGACAATTCAAGTTCAACGGCAGTTCGTTCCTAATTGGAGTGGTTGGTGTATTCCATATTTCTAGCGATTGGATTTCACTCAAAACTCACCAAAAGACTCCTCCCACCATATTATGATGTTGCCCAAGTTTTGGGCTCGATCCGAAATCAGTAGGTGTGAGAAATTGGACAATTCAAGTTCAACGGCAGTTCGTTCCTAATTGGAGTGGTTGGTGTATTCCATACTTCTAGCGATTGGATTTCACTCAAAACTCACCAAATGACTCCTCCCACCATATTATGATGTTGCCCAAGTTTTGGGCTCGATCCGAAATCAATAGGTATTCCAAATTGGGCAATTCAAGTTCAACGGCAGTTCGTTCCTATTTGCAGTGGTTGGTGTATTCCATACTTCTAGCGATTGGATTTCACTCAAAACTCACCAAATGACCCCTTCCACCATATTATGATGTTGCCCAACTTTTTGGCTCGTCCCGAAATCAATAGGTCTTCCAAATTTGACAATTAGAGTTCAACGGCAGTTCGTTCCTAATTGGAGTGGTTGGTGTATTCCATACTTCTAGCAATTGGATTTCACTCAAAACTCACCAAATGACCCCTTCCACCATATTATGATGTTGCCCAAGTTTTGGGCTCGATCCGAAATCAATAGGTCTTCCAAATTTGACAATTAGGGTTCAACGGCAGTTCGTTCCTAATTGGAGTGGTTGGTGTATTCCATACTTCTAGCGATTGGATTTCACTCAAAACTAACCAAATGACTCCTCCCACCATATTATGATGTTGCCCAAGTTTGGGGCTCGATCCAAAATCAATAGGTGTGAGAAATTGGACAATTCAAGTTCAACGGTAGTTCGTTCCTAATTGCAGTGGTTGGTGTATTCCACACTTCTAGCGATTGGATTTCACTCAAAACTCACCAAAGGACAACTCCCACCATATTATGTTGTTGCCCAAGTTTTGGGCTCGATCCCAAATCAATAGTTATTCCAAATTGGACAATTCAAGTTCAACGGCAGTTCGTTCCTAATTGGAGTGGTTGGTGTATTCCACACTTCTAGGGATTGGATTTCACTCAAAACTCACCAAATGACTCCTCCCAACATGTTATGATGTTGCCCAAGTTTTGGGCTCGATCCGAAATAAATGGTTGAGAGAAATTGGACTATTCAAGTTCAACGACACTTCGTTCCTAATTGGAGTGGTTGGTGTATTCCACACTTCTGGCGATTGGATTTCACTCAAAACTCACCAAATGACTCCTCCCACCATATTATGATGTTGCCCAAGTTTTGGGCTCGATCCGAAATCAATAGGTATTCCAAATTGGACAATTCAAGTTCAACGGCAGTTCGTTCCTAATTGGCGTGGTTGGTGGATTCCATACTTCTAGCGATTGGATTTCACTCAAAACTAACCAAATGACTCCTCCCACCATATTATGATGTTGCCCAAGTTTTGGGCTCGATCCGAAATCAATAGGTGTACCAAATTGGACACTTCAAGTTCAACGGCAGTTCGTTCCTAATTGGAGTGGTTGGTGTATTCCATACTTCTAGCGATTGGATTTCACTCAAAACTCACCAAATGACTCCTCCCACCATATTATGATGTTGCCCAAGTTTTGGGCTCGATCCGAAATCAATAGGTGTGAGAAATTGGACAATTCAAGTTCAACGGCAGTTCATTCCTAATTGGAGTGGTTGGTGTATTCCATACTTCTAGCGATTGGATTTCACTCAAAACTCACCAAATGACTCCTCCCACCATATTATGATGTTGCCCAAGTTTTGGGCTCGATCCGAAATCAATAGGTATTCCAAATTGGGCAATTCAAGTTCAACGGCAGTTCGTTCCTATTTGCAGTGGTTGGTGTATTCCATACTTCTAGCGATTGGATTTCACTCAAAACTCACCAAATGACCCCTTCCACCATATTATGATGTTGCCCAAGTTTTTGGCTCGTCCCGAAATCAATAGGTCTTCCAAATTTGACAATTAGAGTTCAACGGCAGTTCGTTCCTAATTGGAGTGGTTGGTGTATTCCATACTTCTAGCGATTGGATTTCACTCAAAACTCACCAAATGACTCCTCCCACCATATTATGATGTTGCCCAAGTTTGGGGCTCGATCCGAAATCAATAGGTGTGAGAAATTGGACAATTCAAGTTCAACGGCAGTTCGTTCCTAATTGGAGTGGTTGGTGTATTCCACACTTCTAGGGATTGGATTTCACTCAAAACTAACCAAATGACTCCTCCCAACATGTTATGATGTTGCCCAAGTTTTGGGCTCGATCCGAAATAAATGGTTGAGAGAAATTGGACTATTCAAGTTCAACGACAGTTCGTTCCTAATTGGAGTGGTTGGTGTATTCCACACTTCTGGCGATTGGATTTCACTCAAAACTCACCAAATGACTCCTCCCACCATATTATGATGTTGCCCAAGTTTTGGGCTCGATCCGAAATCAATAGGTATTCCAAATTGGACAATTCAAGTTCAACGGCAGTTCGTTCCTAATTGGCGTGGTTGGTGGATTCCATACTTCTAGCGATTGGATTTCACTCAAAACTAACCAAATCACTCCTCCCACCATATTATGATGTTGCCCAAGTTTTGGGCTCGATCCGAAATCAATAGGTGTTCCAAATTGGACACTTCAAGTTCAACGGCAGTTCGTTCCTAATTGGAGTGGTTGGTGTATTCCATACTTCTAGCGATTGGATTTCACTCAAAACTCACCAAATGACTCCTCCCACCATATTATGATGTTGCCCAAGTTTTGGGCTCGATCCGAAATCAATAGGTGTGGGAAATTGGACAATTCAAGTTCAACGGCAGTTCATTCCTAATTGGAGTGGTTGGTGTATTCCATACTTCTAGCGATTGGATTTCACTCAAAACTCACCAAATGACTCCTCCCACCATATTATGATGTTGCCCAAGTTTTGGGCTCGATCCGAAATCAATAGGTATTCCAAATTGGGCAATTCAAGTTCAACGGCAGTTCGTTCCTATTTGCAGTGGTTGGTGTATTCCATACTTCTAGCGATTGGATTTCACTCAAAACTCACCAAATGACCCCTTCCACCATATTATGATGTTGCCCAAGTTTTTGGCTCGTCCCGAAATCAATAGGTCTTCCAAATTTGACAATTAGAGTTCAACGGCAGTTCGTTCCTAATTGGAGTGGTTGGTGTATTCCATACTTCTAGCGATTGGATTTCACTCAAAACTCACCAAATGACTCCTCCCACCATATTATGATGTTGCCCAAGTTTTGGGCTCGATCCGAAATCAATAGGTATTCCAAATTGGACAATTCAAGTTCAACGGCAGTTCGTTCCTAATTGCAGTGGTTGTGTATTCCATACTTCTAGCGATTGGATTTCACTCAAAACTCACCAAATGACCCCTTCCACCATATTATGATGTTGCCCAAGTTTTGGGCTCGATCCGAAATCAATAGGTCTTCCAAATTTGACAATTAGAGTTCAACGGCAGTTCGTTCCTAATTGGAGTGGTTGGTGTATTCCATACTTCTAGCGATTGGATTTCACTCAAAACTAACCAAATGACTCCTCCCACCATAATATGATGTTGCCCAAGTTTGGGGCTCGATCCGAAATCAATAGGTGTGAGAAATTGGACAATTCAAGTTCAACGGCAGTTCGTTCCTAATTGGAGTGGTTGGTGTATTCCATACTTCTAGCGATTGGATTTCACTCAAAACTCACAAAATGACTCTGATCGGTTCATAATTGTATATCATTTTGTACCCTTCTAGCTTATGATTTGGTTATGTGTTTGAGTTAAACTTGTGCTTTTAATCCTTTTTGTGTTTATCTTTCAGTTAATTGACATTTAGGTAACAATGATGACTTTGGGTAGGAAATGATGCAATCCATGCATGTTAAGGCTTGATTTGGGTGAATGGAAGAAGGGCTTAAAGACAAACACATTTTGGCTACATCTCCTTTCCAGCCCAATTTCGTAGGTCAGCTTCTTGGCCTTGGATCAGCATGCTATGGGGCTTGGATGAAGTGAAGATCTTCATGAAACTTGTTCCAATGGGTGTCTAGTACAACATATCCAAATTGCAGCCCAATTGGACATTTGTGGAGTGCTCAGCCCGCCCAACACTCAACCCTGCTCAGGAGGATTTGCAGCTGCCAGCTTTGTCATGTGCCTCCATGTGCCTCACCCATGCTGCAACTGACTTTGGATCCAACATAATGAGTGAAGTGGGGAGGCATTCCAGCTATGAAAGTCTAAAGGATCAAGTTGGTACATGCTGGAGTTATTATTGAGAAAGCATGTGCATGCATGTAAAGCATAAATGAAATGAAGTCAATTCCAGTCTCTGTTCGGCAGCCAAATTGCAAGGCCCAAAACGAATACTTCTACTGCTCCGATGGGAATACTTTCTTCATAGAAGTTGTTCCAATGGGCGTCTACTATAACATATCCAAATTTGAGCCCCATTGGATAAGTTTTGAAACCTCTGGCCTTCCTACACCAAGTCTGGTTCAGAAGACTCGTTTTTGTTCAACAACCAAAAGAAGACCACATGGGTTGGCAGCAAAAGGCAGCCACAATTGATCACCTTTGATCCCATGTGAAGAAAGCTTGAGGTGCAGCAAAAGAAGTATGGGATGGGATTGATTCCAACCACACTACATAGACAAGATGAAGTGGGAGTTATGGGTTGTATTAAATGAGGAATGGTGGTGTTGGATTTCATCATGATGTTCCTCCCTCTTAGCCCTATAAATAGAGGAGTCTTCAAGCTACAAAATTCACTTCAGCCATCCTCCACACTTCCATCATCCAGAAATCATCCTCATACATTCCCACAACCCCAAACACTCAAGCAATCAACCCAATACTCTAAACTGCCCCAAAATCACCAAAACAGCTCCAGAAAACCTCCCTTCCATTTCCCTACGAATTTCCTCTTTCTCAGCCATCACCACTCACTCAAGCTCATCTCAAATCACCTCCATATCCTTCATACATCCTTCTAGACGTGGAGAAGCTCTTGGAGAAGCATTGGACACTACAAGAACTTCAGAAAAGGGTTTTTCTACTCTTATGGCATTCATTATGTTTTCCCATTTCTATTTTAGTTTCTTTTCCATTATGAGTAGCTAAATCCATAACTAGGGCTTCGATGTAACCTAACATGAATATTCTGGGTTTATAAGTTTGGAGTTTCAAGTTTGATTCATGATTCATGTTCTTATTCATTATGCTTATAAGTTAACATGCTTGTTTGAATGATTGATCACCATTAGAACTTGTTTGTTAACTATATTGGTTTGAATTAAGAGTAGACACCATGCTTTAATTCGAATTGAACTATGAATAGGAAGAGTATGTATGAACATTCGACAACAGGGATTAGATACATGCTTGGTTGTTTAAATTGTTCTTCTATGCTTAATGGGTTCCTAATGCTTAATTTTAGGTTAGACAACAAATGATCAAATTAGGGAATTAGGAACACAAGGTTAGGACCAAACACCATGGCCTAATCATACTTTAGCTAGAATCAATCTTTGAATTTGAATTAGACTTGTTACTTGACTCCATATAACCCAGAATTGAATTGTTATGGTGATTCGAATGCCCTAGTCTCCAAATCTGTTTTCCAACTCTTAAAACCACTCTTTGTTACACTTGTTTATTTGCTTTCATTTGCAATTTCAGTTTGCTCACTTCCTTTCACAATCACAATCACTCTCACTTTAATTTCTGTTTTAGACTTAACTTCCTAACTTCTTGAATTCGGTAATCTACGTACATAACTAATTTGAACTTCTCAGTCTTCGTGGGTACGACCTCGTACTTGTCTTGCTATACTACTAATTGCCCCGTACAATTGCGAGTTAACATAATAATTAACAACAAATTTTGGCGCCGTTGCCGGGGACTGAACGAAAGTTCTTCCCTGGTTATGTGCCCAAGGTTACCCTATTCTTTTTAGTGTTTCTAATTAATCTAATTTTCTGTTTCAGGTAGTTTATGTCTAAAAGACCGTTCCTTGAACAAGTGAGGTCTTCGTTCCAACGCTCCAGATCTTTGAACGCAGGACCATCGTTGCAACCCAACCGGGTGATCTCTGAAGTTCATAATCGTCTAGAAAGAGAGTTGTTAACTGCAAAAGAGCAAGCTCTTGCCACATTTACAAGTATTGCTCTCCACACTGAACTTCCTGGTTCTTCACCTTCAAATTCGGAAGCAAGTTCAGACCAAGAAGAAGAAGAAGAAGAGATGGCTGCCAATGAGTTCATGGGAGAACTTGGTATCCCAACAATTCCAGCATCTCCTTCAAGCATTTTGCTGCCCACTGTAGCTCGAAATTATGAGCTTAAATCTTCTCATCTTAATATGCTGCCTTCCTTTTATGGTTTACCTAATGAAGATCCATTAACTCATATAAAGGATATTTTTAATGTTGTGAGTTCTTTTCCCTTGACAGGTGTGACAGAAGATCAACTTCGAATGAGAGTGTTTCCATACACTTTGAAGGATAAGGCGAAATATTGGTTGAATTCTTTGAAGCCTGGTTCACTCACTACATGGGCTGCCATTCAAAAGAAGTTCTTGGAGAAATACTTCTCCACGCAAAAGAACGACATGCTTAGGGATAAGATCTTGTTATTTGCACAGCAAGATGATGAATCGTTTTGTGAAGCATGGGAGAGATTCAATGGGCTGCTCAACCAATGTCCTCATCATGGGATTCCATTGAAGCTTCAAATGCGTATGTTTTATAAAGGACTAACCCCTTCTAGTCATAATATAGTCACCAATTTTGCAGGTGGTTCTTTTAAAACCAAAACTCCAGAAGAAACATACGAACTCTTTGAGGAGATAGCAATGGAGACCCAACATACGGATACAAGAGGTAAACGTGTTATTAGTGGTTCTAATGATGCTTCTAGTGTGCAGATTTCAAAACTGGAACAAAAGCTAGATGCTCTTCTTGCATTAAACTCAAGAAGCCCTTCGAAGGAAGTGTGTAGTATTTGCGAAACTCCTGACCATGCTACCATAGCTTGTCCACTTGGGGCTGGATATCCAGAATTTGTGCAAGAGCAAGCTAAGTTGGTAAATTCCTACAACCAAGGTCCAAGAAATGATCCATACTCTCAAAGTTATAATCCAGGTTGGAGGAATCATCCAAACTTTTCATGGAGGAATACTCAGAATCAAGCCAATCCCCCTTCATTCCAAAAGCCACAACAAACATCATCATTGGAGGATATAGTTAAGCAGATGGCAGTCAACCAATCCAATTTCCAGCAAACTACACAAGCTGCCATTGCCAAATTGGAAGTTCAAATAGGGCAATTAGCTGCTGAAATAACTCAAAGAGCACCTGGGAAATGGCCAAGCCAAACCGAGATCAATCCAAAGAACCAAGAAGCCAAGGCCATTCATGTGCTCAGATCAGGTAAGATCATTGATAGTAAAGTTGATTCTAATCTTTCAAATGATGTTGTGATTGTAGAAGATGAAGAGGAGGAGACCACGGCTACAGAAGGGGAACATCTCAAAACTTCTCAATCTGCTCCTAATGCCAAATCAGATTCTCAGGAATCCAAACAATTCCAATTGCATAAGAGAGATGACAAATTTGTGCCACCACATCTTCAAGAAGATAGATACGTGCCACCCGCTCCATATGTTCCACCGATTCCATTTCCAGGCCGTCTTAAGAAAGCAAAGCAAGATAAGGCTTTTAAAGAGATTTATGATATTTTGAGTAAAGTTAATATCAATTTGCCTTTGCTTGATGTTATTGAACAGATTCCTGCATATGGAAAGTTCATCAAGGACTTGAAAACTCACAAGCTCAATTTCGCTCCAAATGAAGATGTAAAGCTTGACCAGAATGTAAGTGCTGTGTTGCAAAGGAAGCTTCCACCAAAACTAGTTGATCCTGGCAGCTTTGACATTCCCATTAACATTGGAGGCAATAAGGTTGGAAGAGCCATGTTGGACTTGGGAGCAAGTGTCAACCTAATGCCATATTCATTGTATCAAAAGCTTGGCTTAGAAGGGATGAAGAAGACTTCAATACGACTTGAACTAGCTGATCATTCTATAAAATATCCAAAAGGTATTGTAGAAGATATTTTAGTTCAAGTTAATACACTAATTCTCCCTGCTGATTTTGTAGTGATGGACATGGAAGACAATCCAAATGGAGATCATGTTGATCGCATTCTCCTAGGCAGGCCATTCATGGCCACTGCAGACACAGTTATCAAAGTGAAAGATAGCACCCTTTCCATGACTGTTCTGGGTGAAACTGTTGAATTTAAAATGCTTAATGCTCTATCTCAACCTTCTATCTCTCTTGATTCTTGCTTTTCAATTGATGTTGTGGATCATGAGGTTTCTTCCAAAATTTTGCAGAGAAAGTCTAATGATGCTCTAGAAGCTGTCTTAACACAAGAAGAGGAAGATCTTTGTGAACCGGAGTTCCAAGAAGTGGTGGCTGCCTTAGAAGTGTTTCAACCATACCCACCATCCTTTAGGCCACCACTCGAGCCTCTTGGACCATCATCCACGAAATTGGAGCCATCCATTATCACCCCACCAAAGCTAGAACTTAAACCACTGCCCAATCATCTTAAATATACTTATTTGGGTGCTAACGAAACTCTCCCTGTTATAATTGCTGCAGGTCTCACCTCACATGAAGAAGAGAGCTTAATTAAGGTTCTAAAAGAGCATAAAACAGCCATTGGGTGGACCATAGCAGACATCAAAGGAATTAGTCCAAGCATGTGCATGCACCGGATTCTAATGGAAGAAGACAGCAAACCATCCCGTGATGCCCAAAGGAGGCTAAATCCCAACATGAAAGAGGTGGTTAGAGCTGAAGTTTTAAAGCTACTCGATGTAGGAATCATCTACCCAATTTCAGATTCTAAGTGGGTGAGCCCTGTACAAGTTGTTCCGAAGAAGTCCGGAATCACCGTTGTGAAGAATGAGAAGAATGAGATAGTTCCTACACGAACTATCACTGGTTGGAGAGTTTGCATTGATTACAGGAAGTTGAACACATCCACTAGAAAAGATCATTTCCCCTTGCCTTTTATTGATCAAATGCTTGAACGTTTATCTGGCCATGCTTACTATTGTTTTCTTGATGGTTTTTCAGGTTATAATCAAATTCCCATTGCTCCGGAAGACCAAGAGAAAACCACATTCACATGCCCATTTGGTACGTTTGCTTATAGAAGGATGCCATTCGGTTTGTGCAATGCCCCAGCAACTTTCCAAAGATGCATGATGTCAATCTTTTCAGATATGGTGGAACGATTCATTGAGGTATTTATGGATGATTTTTCAGTTTTTGGTTCCTCTTTTGATAATTGTCTTCACCACTTGTCTCTAGTGCTTAAAAGATGCCAGGAAACAAACCTGATTTTGAATTGGGAGAAGTGTCACTTCATGGTGAGACAAGGCATTGTGCTAGGCCATGTGATTTCAAGCAAGGGAATTGAAGTGGATAAAGCCAAGATCGATCTCATCTCAAATCTGCCACCCCCTACCTCTGTGAAAGGAATTAGAAGCTTTCTAGGTCATGCTGGATTCTATAGAAGGTTCATCAAAAATTTCTCAAGCATTACAAGGCCATTGTGTAATCTCCTTGCTAAGGATGCTGTTTTTGAGTTTAATGAAGCTTGCATGGAAGCCTTTACTACCTTGAAGAGGGAGCTAACTTCAGCCCCTATTATCATAGCTCCAGATTGGTCTTTACCATTTGAAATAATGTGTGATGCCTCTGACTTTGCTATTGGTGCAGTTTTAGGTCAAAAGAAGAACAAGCTCCCCCATGTGATTCATTATGCTAGCCGGACCTTGAATGATGCTCAAATCAACTACTCCACAACAGAGAAGGAGTTCCTTGCTGTGGTTTTTGCTTTAGAAAAATTTCGTTCTTATCTTGTTGGTTCTAAAGTAATTGTTTATTCTGACCATGCAGCTCTTAGATACTTGCTCACTAAGAAGGACGCAAAACCACGCTTGATTAGATGGATTCTCTTGCTGCAAGAGTTCGATTTGGAAATTCGAGACAAGAAGGGATGTGAGAATGTGGTAGCTGATCATTTGAGCAGAATTGTGGTTGAAGAAAAAGGAGAAGCTGTGCTACCCTTGAATGAGACTTTCCCTGATGAACAACTATATGCTGCCCAAGTCAAAGAACCATGGTATGCTGATTTTGTTAATTATCTTGCTTGTGGTGTTCTTAGAAATGATCTAACTTCTCAGGACAAGAAGAAGTTCTTTTCCATGGTGAAACATTATGTCTGGGATGAACCTTTCTTATTCAAGCATTGCCCGGATCAACTCATCAGAAGATGTGTTCCAGAAGAAGAGCAAGAAAGCATACTTAGGCATAGCCACGAATTGGCTTGTGGAGGTCACTTTGGAGCTAAGAAAACAGCACTTAAAATTCTCCAATCTGGTTTCTTTTGGCCCACTCTATTCAAAGATGCGTTTAATTTTTGTGTTAAGTGTGATAGGTGTCAAAGGATGGGGAACATAAGTCGCAGGAACGAAATGCCATTGAATAGCATACTTGTTGTGGAGCTCTTCGATGTGTGGGGTATTGATTTCATGGGACCATTCCCATCTTCCTTTGGTTGTACTTACATACTTGTTGCTGTTGATTATGTGTCTAAATGGGTGGAAGCCATAGCCACCAAAACCAATGATCATAAGGTGGTGCTCAAGTTCTTGAAGGATAATATTTTCACAAGGTTTGGTACTCCAAGGGCTGTCATTAGTGATGGAGGCAGCCACTTCTGTAACAAGCCATTCGAAGCACTCATGAAGAAGTACAACATCACCCATCGAGTCTCTACACCATATCATCCGCAAACTTCTGGTCAAGTGGAAATAAGCAATAGAGAAATTAAGCACATCCTGGAGAAGGTGGTGAACAATACAAGGAAAGATTGGGCAGCCAAGCTCAATGATTCATTATGGGCTTATAGGACTGCATATAAGACTCCCATTGGGATGAGCCCTTATCGTCTTGTGTTTGGGAAAGCTTGTCACCTGCCAATGGAGCTTGAACACAATGCTTTTTGGGCCATCAAGAAGTTAAATTTTGATCTAGACAAGGCAGGCCATGCAAGAAAGTTTCAGCTCAATGAATTGGAAGAAATTAGACATGAGTCTTATGAGAATGCAAAGCTTTACAAAGAACGAACCAAGAGTTACCATGACAGAAACATTCAACGGAAAGAGTTCTCCAAAGGTATGTCAGTTCTTTTGTTTAACTCACGATTGCGTCTCTTTCCAGGAAAATTGAAGTCTAGATGGCAAGGCCCATTCACCGTGGTCAATGTTTCTCCCTATGGAGCTGTGGAGATTCAAAACCCTAAAGACGGCTCAACTTTCAAAGTAAATGGACAACGTTTAAAGCCATTCTATGAGGGAATCTCAGCTGGCATTCAAACAGGCCATGTGGTGGATCAACTTCCCTTTGTACCATCAACTTAGCTGATCACATAATGTCTTGCCAAGACAGTAACTAAGGCGCTTCTTGGGAGGCAACCCATGTGTTCAAGAAGAAGGTGCTTGGTAGCAATCGACCTAATCGCATCAAGGGGGAGCATTTCTATCCTTTCTCTTTACTTGTTTTGTTTTTATTTTAGTCATTTTAAGTTTCTATTTCTTTAAATAATTTTTTTTTCATATGAGCTAACTTTTGGTAACCCCAGTGAGCACCTCCGTCAATACAGTGTCTAGGAGTTCTTTAGGCGACACCTTCGGTGTCTAAGAAGTTTGGGTTTTAAGCGGGACCATTGTGACCCCTCCAACCTTCCCGGATCCCCTGGCTGTGTTTTCTGAGGCCCTTAACTGGTCATCCGTGAGTTGCTTGTATATTTGTGTTTTTTTTTTTTTTTTTTTTTTTTTTTTCTTCTAAACTTTTTCTAAACTTTTCCCTTTATCATTTACTTGTTCTCAATCATCTTTACTTTGCTTTAACATTGAGGACAATGTTCAATTCAGGTCTGGGGGGAAGGTTTTCAAATTTCATTCATTTGTGTTTTCAATTTTCGTTCATTTGTCACTAATTTTTTTTTTTTTAATATCATACAATCGATGCTATGGAGCTGCCATTGAGGTTTTCATATCAGAATTTTGCACTTCACAAAGCTTTGGCTCCTAGAATTCTGGTGGCTAAAGTACCATGCTCAAATTCTCGAAGGAGAATAGTGGAGATTACCCTAGTGAGCTATATTGAGCCCAATTGCTTTCTTGAGAGGGTTTAAAGTGTTTCTATTTCTCATCCCAATTTATTTTCTTCATTTCACTCTAAATGATCTCATTATTCCATTTTGATTGAATACTAAGGATGATTCTCTTTTGCAGATATCATGTGCTTGCTCTCATTCATGAATGAACTCATTGAAGTGATGCTAGGCTATGTGTGCATAACCATTCGATGTGCTTTCTTTTCACCCTACCTATATGTGTGTTCCATCAACCCTCTTGAAGCCAAACACTTAAAGCCTTTTCTTCTATCACCCTCATCATTTCCCTACCTTTGTATCTCAATCTGAGATACTTCACCTATTGTAGCCATACCCTATAGCTTAGAAATATACCAAGGTGTGCCAAGATAAAGTTTGAAGCAAGGAAGTTGCTGCCATGTGCCTAAATGAAAGATGGTGTGATTCTGTGCAATGAAGTTAATGAAGATGCATATCAAATCAACGAAGATGAAAGTGTTTCGATTTGATCTAAGTGTAAAAAAAAAAAAAATTAAATAAAGTCTATGCCAGGTGGTACCATGAAGTTTGCAACCATGCCATTATAAGTCAATGCTACCTTGCAGATCAATGAAGAATGCAACCTTGGTATGTTCTTAAGTTACCTGTTTTTCCTTCCAATTCTTCCATTTCCCCTAACCTTACCTTTCATTACAAACCTTGTGAAAGACCTAGCTGATCTTTGAGGATGTATTCATGGGTGTTGGTAGGTATGTGTGTATCTCTATTCTTAGTATTTGATTCCCTTCATGAGATCTAACCAAATATTGTGCTTCTATTTCATATACTCACTTAAGCTTGTTTGAGAGAATAAAACCATTGGTTCTGAGTGATTGAGTGTTATCTGTGAGAATTAGAGTCGAAGCATGTTCTTTATTCAAGGTTTGAGTGTGCTTGCTTTGAAACCGTGTGCCTTTGAGCTATAGCTTCCACATTACACACTGATTGATCACCTATCTTGGCAACTCTACGGTGTTGGAGGTATGACTAAAGTTTTCTTTCGTTCTCATTAGTTGATTTCAAGTTTTACTAACCACTTTGTTTTGTAGAGTTAGTAATGCGTTTGTGGGTATCGTTTCTGTTAAACCCTCAGGAGACACAACTCCTCCTACTAGGGATGCCTAGAGGTCTAAAGGCTTGTTGCATACGCTCAATGCAATCGAGTTACCTACGAAAGTGGTTTAGTTAACTTTTTGTTTTTAACTTTGTTTTGTGTTGTTTTGCTCGAGGACTAGCAAAATCTAGGTTTGGGGGTATTTGATCGGTTCATAATTGTATATCATTTTGTACCCTTCTAGCTTATGATTTGGTTATGTGTTTGAGTTAAACTTGTGCTTTTAATCCTTTTTGTGTTTATCTTTCAGTTAATTGACATTTAGGTAACAATGATGACTTTGGGTAGGAAATGATGCAATCCATGCATGTTAAGGCTTGATTTGGGTGAATGGAAGAAGGGCTTAAAGACAAACACATTTTGGCTACATCTCCTTTCCAGCCCAATTTCGTAGGTCAGCTTCTTGGCCTTGGATCAGCATGCTATGGGGCTTGGATGAAGTGAAGATCTTCATGAAACTTGTTCCAATGGGTGTCTAGTACAACATATCCAAATTGCAGCCCAATTGGACATTTGTGGAGTGCTCAGCCCGCCCAACACTCAACCCTGCTCAGGAGGATTTGCAGCTGCCAGCTTTGTCATGTGCCTCCATGTGCCTCACCCATGCTGCAACTGACTTTGGATCCAACATAATGAGTGAAGTGGGGAGGCATTCCAGCTATGAAAGTCTAAAGGATCAAGTTGGTACATGCTGGAGTTATTATTGAGAAAGCATGTGCATGCATGTAAAGCATAAATGAAATGAAGTCAATTCCAGTCTCTGTTCGGCAGCCAAATTGCAAGGCCCAAAACGAATACTTCTACTGCTCCGATGGGAATACTTTCTTCATAGAAGTTGTTCCAATGGGTGTCTACTATAACATATCCAAATTTGAGCCCCATTGGATAAGTTTTGAAACCTCTGGCCTTCCTACACCAAGTCTGGTTCAGAAGACTCGTTTTTGTTCAACAACCAAAAGAAGACCACATGGGTTGGCAGCAAAAGGCAGCCACAATTGATCACCTTTGATCCCATGTGAAGAAAGCTTGAGGTGCAGCAAAAGAAGTATGGGATGGGATTGATTCCAACCACACTACATAGACAAGATGAAGTGGGAGTTATGGGTTGTATTAAATGAGGAATGGTGGTGTTGGATTTCATCATGATGTTCCTCCCTCTTAGCCCTATAAATAGAGGAGTCTTCAAGCTACAAAATTCACTTCAGCCATCCTCCACACTTCCATCATCCAGAAATCATCCTCATACATTCCCACAACCCCAAACACTCAAGCAATCAACCCAATACTCTAAACTGCCCCAAAATCACCAAAACAGCTCCAGAAAACCTCCCTTCCATTTCCCTACGAATTTCCTCTTTCTCAGCCATCACCACTCACTCAAGCTCATCTCAAATCACCTCCATATCCTTCATACATCCTTCTAGACGTGGAGAAGCTCTTGGAGAAGCATTGGACACTACAAGAACTTCAGAAAAGGGTTTTTCTACTCTTATGGCATTCATTATGTTTTCCCATTTCTATTTTAGTTTCTTTTCCATTATGAGTAGCTAAATCCATAACTAGGGCTTCGATGTAACCTAACATGAATATTCTGGGTTTATAAGTTTGGAGTTTCAAGTTTGATTCATGATTCATGTTCTTATTCATTATGCTTATAAGTTAACATGCTTGTTTGAATGATTGATCACCATTAGAACTTGTTTGTTAACTATATTGGTTTGAATTAAGAGTAGACACCATGCTTTAATTCGAATTGAACTATGAATAGGAAGAGTATGTATGGACATTCGACAACAGGGATTAGATACATGCTTGGTTGTTTAAATTGTTCTTCTATGCTTAATGGGTTCCTAATGCTTAATTTTAGGTTAGACAACAAATGATCAAATTAGGGAATTAGGAACACAAGGTTAGGACCAAACACCATGGCCTAATCATACTTTAGCTAGAATCAATCTTTGAATTTGAATTAGACTTGTTACTTGACTCCATATAACCCAGAATTGAATTGTTATGGTGATTCGAATGCCCTAGTCTCCAAATCTGTTTTCCAACTCTTAAAACCAATCTTTGTTACACTTGTTTATTTGCTTTCATTTGCAATTTCAGTTTGCTCACTTCCTTTCACAATCACAATCACTCTCACTTTAATTTCTGTTTTAGACTTAACTTCCTAACTTCTTGAATTCGGTAATCTACGTACATAACTAATTTGAACTTCTCAGTCTTCGTGGGTACGACCTCGTACTTGTCTTGCTATAGTACTAATTGCCCCGTACAATTGCGAGTTAACATAATAATTAACAACAGACTCCTCCCACCATATTATGATGTTGCCCAAGTTTTTGGCTCGATCCGAAATCAATAGGTGTTCCAAATTGGACAATTCAAGTTCGACGGCAGTTCGTTCCTAATTGGAGTGGTTGGTGTATTCCAAACTTCTAGCGATTGTATTTCACTCAAAACTCACCAAATGACTCGTCCCACCATATTGTGATGTTGCCCAGGTCTTGGGCTCGATCCGAAATCAATAGGTATTCCAAATTGGACAATTCAAGTTCAACGGCAGTTCGTTCCTAATTGGAGTGGTTAGTGTATTACATACTTCTAGCGATTGGATTTCACTCAAAACTCACCAAATGACTCCTCCCACCATATTATGATGTTGCTTAAGTTTTCGGCTCGATCCGAAATCAATTGGTGTTCCAAATTGGACAATTCAAGTTCAACGGCAGTTCGTTCCTAATTGGAGTGGTTGGTGTATTCCATACTTCTAGCGATTGGATTTCGCTCAAAATTCACCAAATGACTCCTCCCACCATATTATGATGTTGCCCAAGTTTTGGGCTCGATCCGAAATCAATAGGTGTTCGAAATTGGACAATTCAAGTTCAACGATAGTTCGTTCCTAATTGGAGTGGTTGGTGTATTCCATACATCCAGCGATTGGATTTCACTCAAAACTAACCAAATGACTCCTCCCACCATATTATGATGTTGGCCAAGTTTTGGGCTCGATACGAAATCAGTAGGTGTTCCAAATTGGACAATTCAAGTTCAACGGCAGTTCTTTCCTAATTGGAGTGGTTGGTGTATTCCATACTTCTAGCGGTTGGATTTCACTCAAAACTAACCAAATGACTTCTCCCACCATATTATGATGTTGCCCAAGTTTTGGGCTCGATCCGAAATCAATAGGTGTGAGAAATTGGACAATTCAAGTTCAACGGCAGTTCGTTCCTAATTGGAGTGGTTGGTGTATTCCATACTTCTAGCGATTGGATTTCACTCAAAACTCACCAAATGACTTCTCCCACCATATTATGATGTTGCCCAGGTTTTGGGCTCGATCCGAAATCAATAGGTATTCCAAATTGGACAATTCAAGTTCAACGGCAGTTCGTTCCTAATTGGAGTGGTTGGTGTATTCCATACTTCTAGCGATTGGATTTCACTCAAAACTCTCCAATTGACTCCTCCCACCATATTATGTTGTTGCCCAAGTTTGGGGCTCGATCCGAAATCAATAGGTGTGAGAAATTGGACAATTCAAGTGCAACGGCAGTTCGTTCCTAATTGGAGTGGTTGGTGTATTCCATACTTCTAGCGGTTGGATTTCACTCAAAACTAACCAAATGACTTCTCCCACCATATTATGATGTTGCCCAAGTTTTGGGCTCGATCCGAAATCAATAGGTGTGAGAAATTGGACAATTCAAGTTCAACGGCCGTTCGTTCCTAATTGGAGTGGTTGGTGTATTCCATACTTCTAGAGATTGGATTTCACTCAAAACTAACCAAATGACTCCTCCCACCATATTATGATGTTGCCCAAGTTTGGGGCTCGATCCGAATTCAATAGGTGTGAGAAATTGGACAATTCAAGTTCAACGGCAGTTCGTTCCTAATTGGAGTGGTTGGTGTATTCCATGCTTCTAGCGATTGGATTTCACTCAAAACTCACCGAATGACTTCTCTCACCATATTAAGATGTTGCCCAAGTTTTGGGCTCAATCCGAAATCAATAGGTGTGAGAAATTGGACAATTCAAGTTCAACGGCAGTTCGTTCCTAATGGGAGTGGTTTGTGTATTCCATACTTCTAGAGATTGGATTTCACTCAAAACTCACCAAATGACTCCTCCCACCATATTCTGATGTTGCCCAAGTTTTGGGCTCGATCCGAAATCAATTGGTGTGAGAAATTGGACAATTCAAGTTCAACGACAGTTCGTTCCTAATTGGAGTTGTTGGTATATTCCATACCTCTAGCGATTGGATTTCACTCAAAACTCACCAAATGACTCCTCCCACCATATTATGGTGTTGCCCAAGTTTGGGGCTCGATCTGAAATCAATAGGTGTGAGAAATTGGACAATTCAAGTTCAACGGCAGTTCGTTCCTAATTGGAGTGGTTGGTGTATTCCATACTTCTAGTGATTGGATTTCACTCAAAACTCACCAAATGACTCCTCCCACCATATTATGGTGTTGCCCAAGTTTGGGGCTCGATCCGAATTCAATAGGTGTGAGAAATTGGACAATTCAAGTTCAACGGCAGTTCGTTCCAAATTGGAGTGGTTGGTGTATTCCATACTTCTAGCGATTGGATTTCACTCAAAACTAACCAAATGACTCCTCCCACCATATTATGATGTTGCCCAAGTTTGGGGCTCGATCCGAATTCAATAGGTATGAGAAATTGGACAATTCAAGTTCAACGGCAGTTCGTTCCTAATTGGAGTGGTTGGTGTATTCAATGCTTCTAGCGATTGGATTTCACTCAAAACTCACCGAATGACTTCTCACACCATATTATGATGTTGCCCAAGTTTTGGGCTCAATCCGAAATCAATAGTTGTGAGAAATTGGACAATTCAAGTTCAACGGCAGTTCGTTCCTAATTGGAGTGGTTGGTATATTCCCTACTTCTAGCGATTGGATTTCACTCAAAACTCACCAAATGACTCCTCCCACCATATTATGGTGTTGCCCAAGTTTGGGGCTCGATCCGAAATCAATAGGTGTGAGAAATTGGACAATTCAAGTTCAACGGCAGTTCGTTCCTAATGGGAGTGGTTTGTGTATTCCATACTTCTAGCGATTGGATTTCACTCAAAACTCACCAAATGACTCCTCCCACCATATGATGATGTTGCCCAAGTTTTGGGCTCGATCCGAAATCAATTGGTGTGAGAAATTGGACAATTCAAGTTCAACGGCAGTTCGTTCCTAATTGGAGTTGTTGGTATATTTCATACCTCTAGCGATTGGATTTCACTCAAAACTCACCAAATGACTCCTCCCACCATATTATGGTGTTGCCCAAGTTTGGGGCTCGATCCGAAATCAATAGGTGTGAGAAATTGGACAATTCAAGTTCAACGGCAGTTCGTTCCTAATTGGAGTGGTTGGTGTATTCCATACTTCTAGCGATTGGATTTCACTCAAAACTCACCAAATGACTCCTCCCACCATATTATGATGTTGCACAAGTTTGGGGTTCGATCCGAAATCAATAGGTGTGAGAAATTGGACAATTGAAGTTCAACGGCAGTTCGTTCCTAATGGGAGTGGTTGGTGTATTCCATACTTCTAGCGATTGGATTTCACTCAAAACTCACCAAATGACTCCTCCCACCATATTATGATGTTGCACAAGTTTGGGGTTCGATCCGAAATCAATAGGTATGAGAAATTGGACAATTCAAGTTCAACGGCAGTTCGTTCCTAATTGGAGTGGTTGGTATATTCCCTACTTCTAGCGATTGGATTTCACTCAAAACTCACCAAATGACTCCTCCCACCATATTATGGTGTTGCCCAAGTTTGGGGCTCGATCCGAAATCAATAGGTGTGAGAAATTGGACAATTCAAGTTCAACGGCAGTTCGTTCCTAATGGGAGTGGTTTGTGTATTCCATACTTCTAGCGATTGGATTTCACTCAAAACTCACCAAATGACTCCTCCCACCATATGATGATGTTGCCCAAGTTTTGGGCTCGATCCGAAATCAATTGGTGTGAAAAATTGGACAATTCAAGTTCAACGGCAATTCATTCCTAATTGGAGTTGTTGGTATATTTCATACCTCTAGCGATTGGATTTCACTCAAAACTCATCAAATGACTCCTCCCACCATATTATGGTGTTGCCCAAGTTTGGGGCTCGATCCGAAATCAATAGGTGTGAGAAATTGGACAATTCAAGTTCAACGGCAGTTCGTTCCTAATTGTAGTGGTTGGTGTATTCCATACTTCTAGCGATTGGATTTCACTCAAAACTCCCCAAATGACTCCTCCCACCATATTATGATGTTGCACAAGTTTGGGGTTCGATCCGAAATCAATAGGTGTGAGAAATTGGACAATTGAAGTTCAACGGCAGTTCGTTCCTAATGGGAGTGGTTGGTGTATTCCATACTTCTAGCGATTGGATTTCACTCAAAACTCACCAAATGACTCCTCCCACCATATTATGATGTTGCACAAGTTTGGGGTTCGATCCGAAATCAATAGGTGTGAGAAATTGGACAATTCAAGTTCAACGGCAGTTCGTTCCTAATTGGAGTGGTTGGTATATTCCCTACTTCTAGCGATTGGATTTCACTCAAAACTCACCAAATGACTCCTCCCACCATATTACGATTTTGCCCAAGTTTTGGGCTCGATCCGAAATCAATAGGTGTGAGAAATTGGACAATTCAAGTTCAATGGTAGTTCGTTCCAAATTGGAGTGGTTGGTGTATTCCATACTTCTAGCGATTGGATTTCACTCAAAACTCACCAAATGACTCCTCCCACCATATTATGATGTTGCCCAAGTTTTGGGCTCGATCCGAAATCAATAGATGTTCGAAATTGGACAATTCAAGTTCAACGGCAGTTCGTTCCTAATTGGAGTGGTTGGTGTATTCCATACTTCTAGCAATTGGATTTCACTCAAAACTCACCAAATGACTCCTCCCACCATATTATGATGTTGCCCAAGTTTTGGCCTCGATCCGAATTCAATAGGTGTGAGAAATTGGTCAATTCAATTTCAACGACAGTTCTTTCCTAATTGGAGTGGTTGGTGTATTCTATACTTCTAGCGATTGGATTTCACTCAAAACTCACCAAATGACTCCTCCCACCATATTTTGATGTTGCCCAAGTTTTGGGCTCGATCCGAAATCAATAGGTGTTCCAAATTGGACGATTCAAGTTCAATGGCAGTTCGTTCCTAATTGGATTGGTTGGTGTATTCCATACTTCTAGCGACTGGATTTCACTCAAAACTGACCAAATAACTCCACCCACCAGATTATGATGTTGCCCAAGTTTTGGGCTCGATCCGAAATCAATAGGTATTCAAAATTGGACAATTCAAGTTCAACGGCAGTTCGTTCCTAATTGGAGTGGTTGGTGTATTCCATACTTCTAGCAATTGGATTTCACTGAAAACTCACCAAATGACTCCTCCCACCATATTATGATGTTGCCAAAGTTTTGGGCTCAATCCGAATTCAATAGGTGTTCGAAATTGGACAATTCAAGTTCAACGGCAGTTCGTTCCTAATTGCAGTGGTTGGTGTATTCCATACTTCTAGGGATTGGATTTCACTCAAAACTCACCAAATGACTCCTTCCACCATATTATGTTGTTGCCCAAGTTTTGGGCTCGATCCGAAATCAATAGGTGTTCCAAATTGGACAACTCAAGTTCAACGGCAATTCGTTCGTAATTGGAGTGGTTGGTGTATTCCATACTTCTTGCGATTGGATTTCACTCAAAACTCACCAAATGACTCCTACCACCATATTATGATGTTGCCCAAGTTTTGGGATGGATCCGTAATCAATAGGCGTTCCAAATTGGACAATTTAAAGTTCAACGGCAGTTCGTTCCTAATTGGAGTGGTTGGTGTATTCCATACTTCTAGCTATTGGATTTCACTCAAAACTGACCAAATGACTCCTCCCACCGTATTATGATGTTGCCCAAGTTTGGGGTTCGATCCCAAATCAATAGGTGTGAGGAATTGGACAATTCAAGTTCAACGGCAGTTCGTTCCAAATTGGAGTGGTTGGTGTATTCCGTACTTCTAGCGATTGGATTTCACTCAAAACTCACCAAATGACTCCTCCCACCATATTATGATGTTGCCCAAGTTTTGGGGCTCGATCCGAAATCAATAGGTGTGAGAAATTGGACAATTCAAGTTCAACGGCAGTTCGTTCCTAATTGGAGTGGTTGGTGTATTCCATACTTCTAGCGATTGGATTTCACTCAAAACTCACCAAATGACTCCTCCCACCATATTATGATGTTGCCCAAGTTTTGGGGCTCGATCCGAAATCAATAGGTGTGAGAAATTGGACAATTCAAGTTCAACGGCAGTTCGTTCCTAATTGGAGTGGTTGGTGTATTCCATACTTCTGGCGATTGGAATTCACTCAAAACTCACCAAATGACTCCTCCCACCATATTATGATGTTGCCCAAGTTTGGGGCCCGATCCAAAATCAATAGGTGTGAGAAATTGGACAATTCAAGTTCAACGGCAGTTCGTTCCTAATTGCAGTGGTCGATGTATTCCATACTTCTAGCGTTTGGATTTCACTGAAAACTCACCAAATTACTACTCCCACCATATTATGATGTTGCCGAAGTTTTGGGCTCGATCCGAAATCAATAGGTGTTCCAAATTGGACAATTCAAGTTCAACGGCAGTTCGTTCCTAAATGGTTTGGTTGGTGTATTCCATACTTCTAGCGTTTGGATTTCACTCACAACTCACCAAATGACTCCTCCCACCATATTATGATGTTGTCCAAGTTTTGGGGCTCGATCCGAAATCAATAGGTGTGAGAAATTGGACAATTCAAGTTCAACGGCAGTTCGTTCCTAATTGGAGTGGTTGGTGTATTCCATACTTCTAGCGATTGGAATTCACTCAAAACTCACCAAATGACTCCTCCCACCATATTATGATGTTGCCCAAGTTTGGGGCCCGATCCAAAATCAATAGGTGTGAGAAATTGGACAATTCAAGTTCAACGGCAGTTCGTTCCTAATTGCAGTGGTCATTGTATTCCATACTTCTAGCGATTGGATTTCACTGAAAACTCACCAAATGACTCCTCCCACCATATTATGATATTGCCGAAGATTTGGTCTCGATCCGAAATCAATAGGTGTTCCAAATTGGACAATTGAAGTTCAATGGCAGTTCGTTCCTAATTGGTTTGGTTGGTGTATTCCATACTTCTAGCGATTGGATTTCACTCAAAACTCCCCAAATGACTCCTCCCACCATATTATGATGTTGCCCAAGTTTTGGGCTCGATCCGAATTCAACAGGTGTGAGAAATTGGTCAATTCAA